>NC_081851.1:10680144-10898144 GCF_963259705.1 Myotis daubentonii | reverse complement strand
TTTCTTTTTAAGTTGTGGTGAAACTGGTTAGAACGCAAACTTTAAGAGTGCACGCGTGCATTTACATTGTGCACAGCCATCACCACCTCTCCCCGCAGGAATGCTTCCCTTTCTAACCTGGAGCTCTGTGCCATTCACAGGGACACCCCGCCCCCTTCCCCCTGCACCCCCGCCCCCCACTTCCTGTCTCTGTAAATCTGTTCCTCTAGGGGCCTCATATAAATGGAACCACCAGCATTGCCCCGTGTGACCCGCTGACTTCACTCAGCACAATGGCCTCAAGCTCATCCGCGCTGTAGCACGTCCAGCGTTTCCTGCCTTTAACAACATCCCTTTGTGCGCACAGAGCACGCTTTGTGTGCCCACTCGCCCACCCACCGGCACCTGGTGGCTCCGCCTTCCGGCTGCTGTGCACAGGGCTGCTGTGGACATGGGTGTGCACGCACGTCCTCGGGACTCTGCTCTCACCGGTACCACCCCGAATGGAGTTGCTGGCTCCACTGCAGTCCTACTGAGCAGCCACCAAACTATTTTCCGTAGCAACTGCACATCTCATATCCCCACAGCAGGGCACGGGTTCTGCTCCCCCACAGCCTCACCGCGTGTCACTCTGGTGTGTTTTTACAGCAGCCATCCCATCGGGTGTGCGGTACATATAATTCTTAAGTGAACCTTCTTTTTACTGGATCAAATACATTGTTTTACTTTATAATAAATCTACTGGCTTTTGCAATCCTTTTTTAAACGCGGGCACCTATTATTTTTTCATCCTTATGGCCAGAGTCAAGTACATTAAGAAAAATACCTTAAAGTGAGAGTTTACCAACCAGTTCTCGAGAGTTAACCACCAAGCACACTGTACCCAGCGGTGCTAAGTGAGGTGCCCGACAAACCCGTGACCTAAGGACTGGACCGCAGGTCAGCACCACTCGTGCGGGCCTAGGGCACCTTACAGAGAGGAGAGCCAGGAATCTGTTGCTTAAGCTACAGTCTGGGAAGTGCTATTTTTCACTCGTCATTTACACTCCAGCCAGGAGAGTACCCATGCCGCTAACCTTTACCCGTCCTGTGTCCTCACAGGCACCCTAGACATCCCTCACACTGGGAGGCGGCTGTGCAGGCAAGGGATACATTTTGGAGAATCACCGTCAGTTTAATAAGCCATTTTTATTACACAGTATTAATGGCAAAACAAATAAAATTCAAATAACTTCACTGGAATTAGAATCGACACTGTCTTAGGCCCATGGTTGGCAAACTGCGGCTCGCGAGCCACATGCGGCTCTTTGGCCCCTTGAGTGTGGGTCTTCCACAAAATACCGCCACACTCAAGGGGCCAAAGAGCCGCCTGTGGCTTGTGAGCTGCAGTTTGCCGAGCCGCAAGTTTGCCGACCATTATCTTAGGCCAAGCTGCAACACACCACAGAGATGAAGTGACCAGACCAACACCCTCAAAAGTCACATTCATAGAAACAGTAGAAAGTGGTCGCCAGGGGCTGTGGGGTGGGGGACACAGGGAGAGGCTGGTAGAAGGGATCTGTTCAGCGGTAAGA
Source organism: Myotis daubentonii (assembly GCF_963259705.1). Lineage (NCBI taxonomy): Eukaryota > Metazoa > Chordata > Mammalia > Chiroptera > Vespertilionidae > Myotis > Myotis daubentonii. Next base: position 10,896,591 of record NC_081851.1, on the reverse strand, counting down.
CCTGAGGACCCAGGGTAAAATACGCTGGCTCTGTGGTTGATAACACGGTCTTCTATAACTGAAACTGGCTACGAGTAGAACTTACATGTTCTCACCAGAAAAAGAGATGAAAAAGTGAGGTGATGGATGTGTTAATTAACTAGCGGGGAATCCTTTCACAATGTGCACATTTATCAAACCACCACAGTGTACGCTTTCCAGTGGCTCTCAACCTTCTGGCCCTTTAAAATAGTTCCTCATGTTGTGACCCAACCATAAAATTATTGTCGTTGCTACTTCATAACTGTAATGTTGCTACTATTATGAATCGTAATGTAAATATCTGATATGCAGGACGGTCTTGGGGGACCCCTGTGAAAGGGTCGTTCGACCGCCAAAGGGGTCGCGACCCACAGGTTGAGAACCGCTTCTTTAAACACCTTACAATGTTAGTGATCAACTCTACCTCAATAAGGCTGGACTTAAAAAAAGAAAAAATTACCCATCTCCAAAAATGAGCATTGCCCTAGCTGGTTTGGCTCCGTGGATAGGACTGAAGGGTCCTGGGTTCAATTCTGGCCAAGAGCACATGCATGAGTTGCAGGCTCGATCCCCAGTGGGGGGCATGCAGGGAGGCAGCCGATTAATGATTCTCTCTCATCACTGATGTTTCTATCTCTCTCTCCCTCTCCCTTCCTCTCTGAAATCAATAAAAATATATTTTAAAGAAAGAAAATGAGCACTGATCCCTGGTGAAACCTGCCCTCCTTTAAATGCGACGTGCCCTCAGCCAGGGTGTGCCGCTGCTCACAAAGCACATGGACAGCCAGCCAGCCCACTTTTAGGGTTTATTAGGCATATTTTTCCACAACCAGAAAAGAAGTTGTAATTTTTATAACTCAAGCATCTATTTCATAAACATATAAAATATAAATGTCATGAGCTCCCTCAAGTCTTACTAAATGAGTTCAGCTACATGAATCAATAGCTGACCTTTGCCCTTACCACCTATTATTCACGATCGCTGCCTAATTCTGAAACATACAAGGGTGAAATGAGAAGCACAGTGACCCCAAAACACATTCCACATGACCTGGGCCTCACAATTGTCAAATGTGACTAAGCTACCCAGACCATGTTCGTTCTGCAGGTCTGCATGCGTATGCCCACGCCCCGAGCACCCGATGCTTTCGGTTCTCCTAGTTGATGAAAACCCTCGGTGCCGGCCCTGGGGGTGGGGCCCTCGCCCCGTGCTCAGCAGGGACCCTGGGACAGTGAGGGCACAGATACCTCTACAAGTGCTTTTGGAAAAATAGACACTAACATAGATTCCAAGCGTGTACTTCCCTTAAGGAAATATCCCCGATCACTCAAGAAAACAGCATGAGGAAATCAAGGTATCTAGCATATGTATTATTTCTTACAATAAATTTTATTTCTTAGAACTGTTTCTGTTTCCCTTAACATCTTACATCAGTATGACACACTTGTTACAGTCACTAAGCCAACAGCGATACTTTATTAACCAGAGTCCATAGTTTACCCAGAGTCCTTAGTTTTCTACCTACCACCCCGCTTTAATCCAGGACCCACTCAGCACCCCACGTCAGCTCAGTCCTCAAGTCTCCAGCAGCTCCTCTTGGCCGCAGACTTCCCTTGTGTCGAGGACCCTTCAGTCCTGAGCACTGCTGGCAGGGACTTGCAGACTGCCCTTTAGCTGGGACTTGTCTGATGGCTTCCCTCCTAAGACGGAGGTTCTGGGTTCAGGGACAGGAGAGCAAGGGGCAAGTGCCACAGTCACTGCGTCCCAGCAGGGCCCTGCTGTGGGCATGGCATCATTGCTGTGGGAATGACGTCACTGCCATGTCACCTGATTGCCTGCTGTGAACATGACATCACTGCCGTGTCACCCCAATTGCCTGCTGTGAACATGACATCACTGCCATGTCATCGGCCGCTATGAACATATCATAGCCGTGTCACCTAATCGCCTGCTGTGAACATGACATCATAGCCATGTCACCCGATCACCTGTTATGAACATGGCATCACAGCCATGTCACCTAATCACCTGCTGTGAACATGACATCTCTCCCCAGACAACCACGGCTCCTCGTTCCCTCACTGTTCAGGCCTCTGTTCAGATGTCACCTCCCTCGCTCCTCCTCCTCCTCATAGCCTATCCGTGACTTCATCCAACTCTCTGCCCAGCCCCCAGCCCCCACCCCCTGCATCCGGGTCTGCCATGGCTGATGCCCGCCTCCAGCCTTGCTCTTTCTTTCTCCCATCACACTGACCAGTACTTCACACATATGTTAACTGGCTGCTCATCCATTTTCTCCCTTCCTTGAGGACAGGGCTCGCTCTCCTCCCAACAGAGCACTTAGCAGGGCTCCAGTCGGTGATGTGCGCAGCCAGTCAGTGCAGGAGCGAGTGGGCAAGTGGCCCACGCACACCCCACCGCAGCCACTGGGCTCGCACACCCCACCCGGGCCCGAGGTCCGTGCGCGCCCCACCGCGGCCACCGGGCCACCGGGCCGCGCATGTCCCACACGCTGCTGAGCCTCCGCCACAAGCCCCGTCTGGTGTCCGCGGTCCGGTGCCAAAGCCGTCACGTGCAGCTGGATTCACATGTCAGAGGCTTCATAAGCCAACCTCACCTTGTGCCCCAGCCATTGCTGTTCCACAGACTAAGGGCTCTCTGAAGCCAGAGGGAGTTCCAATTAAAAATTTAAATTTCATACTGTTGAGCTACTTTGAGTAAAAAGGGTGAAAACACATGAGTATACATAAATGTTCATGAAATGCAGATCAATGAAGAGCGAATCTTTCTAACAACTGACTAGCACAGCAACAGAAAATGGAAGATACGTTTAGCAAAGCTCATTAAACTACTGAGAAGCACAGTCTAAGACGAGACTGTATTCCTGGCAAAAATAACTTAGCTCTGTCAACAAAATCCCAGCGTTAAACACTGTGTTTATCTTTTCGTCCCTCTTTAAGGACAAAAGGCTGCTGAACACGGACTCACACCCAGTGGGCATGGCCTCGGGCGGAGCCACAGGAAGACGAGCTCCTTACCGTGAGAGCTGAGCCCCAACGATGCCCATCGCCCAGCACTGCGCGCCGCCTGGACCCTCAGGTAGGAGGCACCATTTCCACAGAGCAAAGCACAACGACACACACTTGCCAAGAGCCCGCTGTATGCAGCACGTGCACCGATGGAGAACTGGTGTCCAGAATCCGTAAAAGCCTTACGGTCAGGACGAGAGAGACCCACAGCTCAACTGAAAAGCAGGCGAAAGACAGCGCCACTGCAGAGGCAGCACCCGCGGTGGACAGAGCTGCCGGGCCGCAGGCACAGGCACAGGGAGCTGCCCTTCCGCACTGGACGGGAGAGTGAAAAGTCGCTGAGAGGTCCGGAGGCCTGGCGCAGAGGGCAGCTCCGATCTGCTGCCGAGAGAACGGGAAGACAGTTTGTAGTTACGCTGCGAAGGGGGCCACCGACGTGCTGTACGAGGTAGCAACTCGCTCCAGCTCCTGGCAGGAGAGAACCGGCACCCGTGAGTCAGGGGACCTGCCCAGTGCTCGGGACAGCGCTGCTATGCCAGTTACAGAAGAGAATGAAGTGCCAGGCAACAGGAGGCGGCACAGGTGGGCCTGCAGGCCCTCGCCCAGCACTGCACAGCAGTGGAATGAGGCAGCTTCCTGAAGGACAGAGGACTCTCGACCACGTGGATAGCAGAAAGCCAAGGACTGCATCCACCTGGGTCCATTTTCATAAAACCCTAGGTACACCAGCGAAAAATCTCTAGACGTATGCATGCATGTGATGACACTAATTTTAAAAAGAAAGGAAATGAATGACTGCGTAAATAAATGCATGGGAGAGAAGAGACAGATTTCCCCAGGAGAATTCTAAGAAAATTATGCAGACTCCTCTCTTAGGGTGGAGTGTACCTCCCTCCTTCCTGCCCCCCAAGTGTGGCTGCGCCCAGGACTTCCGTCTCAGGAGGGCAGTGTGGGCAGGAGAGTGACGTCAGTGTGGAGGAACCTGGCAAACACCGCCCCTGCCAGGTGAGCAAGGTCAACGACACACGGACACGCCAGATGGCCGATGCGTACCCGGACGTGATGTGATGAGAATAGCACTTTACCTCTCTGGTCTTCCCCCCAAACCCCCTGACTCCAGCGCAGTGGTTTCCAACTGGTGACGTGTTCCCAGAGGTTGCCCAATAAACAAATGACAGCAGCCAACACAACAATAGCCCTCCAGCGTGAATGAATCACAATTATACCTACTTTCTTGTCAGATCAGCAAAAACGACATTTTTGGCGTGCCGCAGAATTTCAGTCATTAGTTTATGTGTGCCATGAGATGAAGAGAGTTGAACATCGCGGCTCTGGACCAATGAGGAGAAAAACACCAGATAATCCTGGCTGTGGGACATCTGACACGTCCTCCCCAAGACTGTCAAGGTCGCCAAAGACACGCCCGGTCTCAGTCAGTCACGCCAGGACACAGGACGGCACACGTGAGGAAGCGCCTGGCCGGCCTCCTCGCACCTGTTCGTGCTCCTCGCCCTGCACTGCACTGCGTCTGACGTTATGTGGCCATTCCTGGTTTTTTCGTTATGACCCATGTTCCCACAATGCATGTTTCCATCCTTTTATTGCCAACATACTATGAACATATGTGTATATGTAAAATGTACTGTGAGCATATGTGTATGTGTAAAATGTGTCTCAGGTGCGCCGGTCTGGTGGAGGATGTGGAGAAGCCGCTCAGGGGAAAGGACACCTGCCAGGCAGGCACCTGGTGTTGGAATGAGAGGCGCCGCGGGAATACGTCAGCCATGGCCCAAACCCAGGGGCCTCGCTGACACAAAGGAGTCAGAGCCCTTTACCAGAATCCATTTGGAATCTGGCTCTAATTTCGGTATGAGAAATGGATGGTCTATTGGTTACACTTTTGCATTAAAAAAACCTGAGTGGGCTGTAACCGGTTTGGCTTGGTGGATAGAGCATCGGCCTGCAGACTGAAGGGTCCCAGGTTTGATTCTTGTCAAGGGCATGTACCTTGGTTGCGGGCACATCCCTAGTAGGGAGTGTGCAGGAGGCAGTTGATCAATGTTTCTCTCTCATTGATGTTTCTAACTCTCTATCCCTCTTCCTTCCTCTCTGTAAAAAAAAATCAATAAAATATATATTTTAAAGAAACCTGAGTGATCAGGTATTATATACAGAAGCCTCTACGTTTTCCATTCCTAAGACAGTCAAAGTGACAGGTGTCCCCACAATCGACATTCGCGTTGCAAGCAACATACCCAAGCGGACAGAACTGGGCCCCACGGGGCTGGTCTTCAAGGGACACACAGCATCCTGGCCCCAGCTGTGGTCCTAACGGCTGCAGTGCAATCTGTTCCTTACTCAGAAGATCAGGGGGACACTGCAGTGCCAGGAGCTCCAATCCTGACCCCTGGGCCTGACACAAGGGACGCCACCTGAGGGCTAGAGGCCTGGCTCTGGAATGCAACCCCAGGAAGTGTCTTCAAGGGGTGACATAATGGACAGAGCAGGACTGACTTCCTGTGTGTGGCCTTTTGCAAAGTTGTAACTACTTCACACTCCTTTTGTGCTCTGCAGGTGACCCAGAATCCGGCTCCGCTGGGCAAAAGTCAGGCCTCTATAAGAAGTCCCCACGGGAAGGAAAATGATCTGCCCTTCACACAAAACAACGGAGATTGCCCCGCGACTGCTCTCCTGCCCCTGAGCCTCCGTTTCCAGGCTCCCACCCTCGCCACGCTGGACGCTGCAGAGCAGAGAGCAGGCGTGGGAGGCAGGCCCCGCACCCTCACTCCTGGTTTGTCCTCAGCACGCGGGGGGAAGCTGCTTCCTGTTTCCTCCTGGTAGTTTGTTAAACTTCGGTGCTGAGGATCAGTTTCCTTGAAGGTTAACTCACCATAAGATCAAAAATCCTAACTGCCAATAAGCACTGCAGTGAGTGTGAACCTACAAAAATCCTCACACGGGGAACCGCAGGCGATGAAGCTCAGCTGTCCAGGCCCCTCACCCACTCCGGGCGGGTCAGGCGGGGCCTATGCTCCCAGCAGCTCCTCAGGAAAACACGCATTTCAACGTGGCCCCAGCAGAGGAGTAGACTCGGCACAAAGGCGGGTGAGGCGCGTGGAGGAGACAGGACCCTGCACGGTGGAAGTCCCTTCCCTCCGGCTCACCTCCCCTATGCGCTCAGCCCCAGACCAGCCCTCTCTCTGCAGCTCGGAGGGGATAGCAACTCCAGGGTCCACGTTAGCAGTTCCCTGATCAGAATGACTGGAGAAGTTTTAAAAATAAGCACAGATGCACAGGCTTCCCCAAGTCTAGTCCCTGGAGCTGGGGCCTGGGCCCGGGGTCCCTGCACGATTATGAGGAGCCAGACTCGGACCAGTGCTGATGGAAACATGTGCACGGTTGGGCCCACTGGCTCCGGCACCTCTGCACCTCTGGGGAGCTCTGTGTCAGCAGCCAGGCCATCTGCCCCGCCCAGGTGTCCCTGAGCAGCGGGCGCGCAGGCGCCGACCTGCAGAACCCCGAGGCCGGCATGCTTGCTCTGGAAAGTGGGGAGTGAGGCAGGGCCCTGGTGCGTCCTCTCCACTCTGGCCCAAGCACCTAACCACATTCCCAGCTCTCTCCATGCCTGGCCCCACTCAGCCGCATCATGCCCTAGCCAGTTTGGCTCAGTGCACAGACCGTTGGCCTGCGGACTGCAGGGTCCCAGGTTCGATTCTGGTAAAGGGCACATGCCTGGGTTGCAGGCTCTGTCCCCAGTAGGGGGCGTGCTGGAGGCAGCCAATCAATGATTCCCTGTCATCATTGATGCTTCTATCTCTCTCTTCCTTTCCCTTCCTCTCTTAAATCAATAAAAATAAAAAATAAAAACTAGCAGCTTATTGCCGGGGAAAAGTGCTGGCTCCCCTTCCTGGAGTTGAGACCCAGGGGGCAAATGAGGTCCGGTGTTTCCTGCAATTAGGGGAGAAGGAGGTGCCAGTGGGTCTCCCACGCTCCTGAACACTTTCCCAGGGAATATTGTGGGTGTAGCAGCTGGGGTTGGGGCGTCAAGCTGCCCTGAGAATCCCAAGACCACAGACCCAGCACTCACTAGTCCCTCCACGTCACTGTCACAAAACTAAGGCCTCCACTGTACACATGTGTGTACACACACACACACACACACACACACACACACACACGCACGCACGACACTGTTTCCAGAGACATCTGTTCCAGGCACAGGCTGAAGAGGCCGGGGATCTAACCACCAGGAAAATATGGCTGATGCTTTACAAACTGTCTTTAACGTGAGCTTTCGGGTTATGGGATGTGGTCATTTGAGGATGGCTGGTATTTGGCTTCTCCCACAAAGACTCCACAGACGCAGGGAAGGTGGCCCTGCCTCAGGCTCTGTGCATCAGCGGCTCTCCCTGGCTCCTCTGCACTTAGCATGAACGTCCCGCTAATCTTTGGGGGCAGGGGTCTCAGATCTAACGCATTTCTCATTCATTCCCCATGAGTGCTGGGGGCGGGGGGACAGCAGAAAGCAGGGTCCTATGGAAATGGGCAAAGCATTCTGCTTCCCACAGTGGGCGGGGCTGGCCGGCTGGGCGTGCCCTCTGGCCCCGGGTTCCCCTGGCCGCAGGTGGTCTGAGCACTGTGGCCGGAGTAGGCCTCCACGCGGGAGGCTGGAGCGCCAAGGTCAGGGAACCACCACCGAGATTAAATAATTTGGGTCCCCCTTACTTCTTCCAGAGAGCGGTCAAGCCGAAATCCAACCAATTCATTTGTCAACGTTCTTGCTGGTCAAGTTCGACTCTGAGAGGCCGAGAAGGCCAGTGTCTTCACAGCAAGCTGCCCGGGGTCCTGGACCTCAGCAAGCACAGAGGGGACTCGTTTCCTTTCAAAACCTGCTTTGGTTAACATCTTGCTTGTTAACACAGACTCAAAAGCCATTCCCCTTTACCTGCGATCTTTGGTGGTCTCATTTATTCGTAATGTTTTCATAGCCATTTTAACAGCTCGGAGCAGTAGTGTTTCCAAAGGAAACATTTACAATCCTATATAACAGTGGTTCTCAACCTTCCTAATGCCGCGACCCTTTAACACAGTTCCTCATGTTGTGACCCCCAACCATAAAATTATTGTCATTGCTACTTCATAACTGTAATGTTGCTCCTGTTATGAATCGTAATGTAAATATCTGATATGCAGGATGTATTTTTATTGTTATAAATTGAACATAATTAAAGCATAGTGATTAATCAAAAAAAAGTAATTATATATGTGTTTTCCGATGGTCTTAGGCGACCCCTGTGAAAGGGTTGTTCGACCCCCAAAGGGGTCGCGACTCACAGGTTGAGAACCACTGCTATATAATAAAATATGCTAAGTGCCCTGCCGTCCAGTCGGCCCAACCAATCAAAGCGTAATATGCTACTGATATGCTAAGTCCGCTCAACCTCTTGCTATGACATGCACTGACAACCAGGGGGCAGAGAGTCGACTGGTCAACCAGTCGCTATGATGTGCACTGACCACCAGGGGGCAGACTTCCCACCGGTAGGTTAGCTTGCTGCTGGGATCTGGCCAATCGGGACTGAACGGACTGAGCAAGATGGGCCAGACATGCCCTGGAGCTCTCCCACAATCCCTCTCTAGCTGGCCAACCTCAGGCATCCCTCCCCGACCCCAATTGTGCACCAGTGGGGTCCCTCAGCCTGGGCTGCACGCTCCTGCAATCCGGGACCCCTCGGGGGATGTTGGAGAGCCTGTTTTGGCCCAACAGTGGAACGACCAGTCGCTATGATGCACACTGATCACCAGGGGGCAGACGCTCAATGTAGGAGCTGCCCCCTGGTGGTCAGTGCATTCCCACGGGGGGGAGCACCGCTCAGCCAGAAGCCGTACTCATGGCTGGTGAGCGCAGCGGTGGTGGCGGGAGCGTCTCCTGCCTCTGCAGCAGCGCTAAGGATGTCCGACTGATGGCTTAGGCCCACTCCCTGTCAGTCGGACATCCCCCAAGGGCTCTCAGCTGCGAGAGGGCGAGGTCGGACTAAGGTACCTGCCCACTGAGTGCACGAATTTTATGCACTGGGCTGCTAGTGTATCATAAAAGTGGACAGGAAAATCGATTCTGACAGGCAGGAATCTAAAACACAAGACCCTTTTCTGCTTTCTACACTGAAGCACATGGTGACAGGAGACGGTGGAGGCAAGAAGTCGGGGACCCCCAGCACCCTGCCCCAGCATCCAGGCCACTGCTGTGACCACAGTGGTGATTCCACACACACCCTTCAGTGTTTCCACATGCGCTCGTAGGTATCTCCTGCTGCCACGGCAATGTAATGTTTTCACCCTTCCTGAGTCCTACTTAATACATACAAAGTTACACCTATTTAGTGTATAATTTGACAGGTTTGGATCTAGTCACTCACCTTGACATCATCACCAAAACAAGGTAACAAACATATCCACCACCTCAGAAAGACTGCCCTGTTCACGGTCTCAGTTGCTAGAAGCCCACATCCTCACCCTGCAACACTGGTGTGAAGCAGAAATACACTTTTCGCTGTTTTGGAGGAGGGAGGTCAAGAAAAGGCACTTTACTTGTCCTAATTTGGGAACTGCACGATGCCCTCTAGGCAGCTCCACGGACCTGTTTCCAGCACTGTCCTGTCACCTCCGCATCACCTGCCGCTGCTCCTGCTTGGGACTCGGAGAAACAAAGAGCGCGCCAAGCCAGTGCCCCGCAGCAGCGCGCAGATCGGGCCAGGCCAGCTCCCGACAGCAGCGCACAGGCTACGCCAGGCCAGCCACCGACAGCAGCACGCAGGCTACGCCAGGCCAGCCCCCCGCAGCAGCGCACAGATCGGGCCAGGCCAGCGCCCCACAGCAGCGCACAGGCCGGGCCAGGCCAGCTCCCCACAGCAGCGCACAGGCCGAGCCAGGCCAGCCCCCCGCAGCAGCGCACAGGCCGAGCCAGGCCAGCCCCCCGAGCAGCGCACAGGCCGGGCCAGGCCAGCCCCCCGCAGCAGCGCACAGGCCGGGCCAGGCCAGCCCCCCGCAGCAGCGCACAGGCCGGGCCAGGCCAGCCCCCCGCAGCAGCACGCAGGCCGGGCCAGGCCAGCCCCCCACAGCAGCGCACAGATCAGGCCTGGCCAGCCCCCCGCAGCAGCGCACAGATCAGGCCAGGCCAGCCCCCCGCAGCAGCGCACAGATCAGGCCAGCCCCCCCAGCAGTGCGCAGGCCGGGCCAGGCCAGCCCCCCACAGCAGTGCGCAGATCTGGCTGGGCGCTGTCCAGGGCGGGCCCGTGTGGCAGGTAAAGCCACATACCCTCTCCTTTCATGAAAAGGGGGTGGGGGTCTCATCGCCTGTTTTTAGAGAGAATTTATGAAAACTCCTTTATAAACGTTAAGGTACAATTCAAAATAGTGGAGAAATGACTGGAATGTTGTGAATTTAGCTTCTACAATCTGTCGGGGAAAAGGTGTGTATGTGGGGAGATGGCTGGTCAGGAATTTGCTTTTTCTTTTATTTTTTTTATTTTTTTTTTTAGAGGCATGTACACAGGTAGGTGCTGTATAAACAATTCCCTGGCATGGTGTGTCTCAAACTTGAGCATGCATCAGAATCACCTGCAGGGCTTGTCAACATGCCTATGGCCAAGTCCCATCCCCAGAGATTCTGATTTGGTAGGTGTGTGAGGTGTGGCCTGAAAATTGGTTTATCTAAAAGTTCCCAACAGGTCTTCTGGTCTTGGGGACAACACTTTGAGGACCATCCTCCGAACACCCACTCCACATTTTTCTCCCCAATAGATTAGCTTGCCAGTCCTTTCCTGAGACAAGCAATGTTCCCCGTGATACAAAATTTAGCTCTCTCCTTGCTGACAACATTCTTTCTTCCACTGACTCCTTCTCCTCTTGACATTCTCAGATAGGTGTTTTTCTCTGAGGTTTGACTGTCTGATCGATGCTTCTCTGTCTCTGGATCTGTTTTTGTTCATCAGTTTATGTTGTTCATTATATTCTGTACTACGGAGCCGGTGCACGAAATTCGTGCACTGGGTGTGTGTGGGGAGGGGAGTGTCCCTCAGCCCAGCCTGCCCCCTCTCACATACTGGGAGCCCTCAGGCATTGACCCCCATCACCCTCCAATCGCAGGACTGGCCCCTTGCCCAGGCCTGATGCCTCAGCCAGAGGCGTAGACCCCCATCACCCTCCGATTGCCTGATTGGCCCCTTGCCCAGGCCTGACGCCTCCGCCAGAGGTGTCAGGCTTGGACAGGGGACCCCCATCTCCCCCTGATCACTGGCTCTGGCCCCCGCCCAGGCCTGAGGCCTCTGGCCCAGGAATCATGCCTGGGCAGGGGACCCCCATCTCCCTCTGATCGCTTGCTCCACCCCCCGCCCAAGCCTGATGCCTCTGACCCAGGCTTCAGGCCTGGGCAAGGGGACCATCATATCCCCCCAATCCCCGGCTCCACCCCCCACCCAGGCCTGATGCCTCGGCCAGAGGAGTTGACCCTCATCACCCTCCGATCACCAATCACCGGATCGGTCCCTTGACCAGGCCTGAGGCCTCTGGCAGAGGTGTCAGGCCTGGGCAGGGGACCCCCAGCTCCCCGCAGTTGCAGGCTCCGCCCCTGCCCAGGCCTAACGCTTCTGGCCTAGGCGTCCGGCCCGGGCAGCGGGGACCCGCAGCTGCAGCAGCCCCGCGATCGTGGGCTTCGCTTTAGGCCCAGGCAAGGGACCCCTACTCCCGGGACTGCCAGCTTCGACCATGCCCAGCTCCCATCGCTGGCTCCACCCCTACTTCCTGCTATCACTGGCCAGGGCAGCAAAGGCGCCTGATTCTCCGATCATGGCTGGGGCCGCCTTTGCCCTGCCCCCCAGCTCTTAGCTCCCCCCTGGGTTTCCGATCACTGTCAGTGGCAGGGGGCTTCTTCCTGCTTTCCCTTTTGCCTCCCTGCATTGTGCCTACATATGCAAATTAACCGCCATCTTGTTGGCAGTTAATTTGCATATAGCCCTGATTAGCCAATGAAAAGGGTATCGTGTTACGCCAATTACCATTTTTCTCTTTTATTAGATAGGACTAGGCTGTCACCGTCCCTTTTCACAAGCCAAAGGAGAGAGCTTATAGTTCAGAGCACCTTATCTAAAAATTCGGCTAAGGCTTAGCCGCTAAGCTAATCGCTGTTACAGTTCTTTAAAAGAACACAAATGCAGGCTTCTTTCCCCTCTGATGTCCTCTTGCAGCAGTCCCATCCACTGTGTGAGGAGAGCTAGTCCACCTCTTAGAAGCGGGTCCTAAATCCAACGGTTCCCCTACAATCTACATCCGTCCCCAGTCACTGCCAGAGTTTGGCCCCATAGCATTTCTCATCTGGACTACAGCTAGGGCCTCAGGTCTGGGCTCCCCATCAAGTTTCCATCTCGAAGAAGACTGTACACAGCAAGGGGATGGAGAAGTCCAAGAGAAGCAGGAGAAAGCTCTTAAAAACACCCACAGAAAAGCCTTATTTCCACGATTTAGTTCCCAGGAATTTGCTTTTTCTGTCTTTATTTGCTTCTCCAGTTCCCAGGAAGCCACCTGCTGGGCACGTCGGCCGTAGGCCAGGGTGAGAGAAGCACGCTGGCTCCGCACTATCTCCCCCTCGGCCATCGGAAAATGACAAGTTCATGGACTACATGGGAAATGTCTCCCTGCAATTTTATGAAGCTTCGCTCGTACAAAGGTGCTGTGGGAAGTATAACGAACTCAAAAAGGATTCCAGACTTGAACGTAAGACCTGAAGCCATGACACGCTAGAACAGTGGTTCTCAACCTTCCTAATGCCACGACCCTTTAATACAGTTCCTCATGTTGTGACCCAACCATAAAATTATTTTCGTTGCTACTTCATAACTGTAATGTTGCTACTGTTATGAATCTTAACGTAAATATCTGATATGCAGGATGTATTTTCATTGTTACAAATTGAACATAATTAAAGCATAGTGATTAATCACAAAACCAATATGTAATTATATATGTTTTCCGATGGTCTTAGGCGACCCCTGTGAAAGGTTGTTCGACCCACAAAGGGGTCGCGACTCACAGGTTGAGAACCGCTGGTCCACATGGATGAAGGAAAAAGATGCATCTGTGTAAAAGACAGGAAATATGTGCACGCATGCGCACGAGCGCGCATACACACACACACACACACACTGGAATATTACCCAGCCACCAGGAAAAAGGACATCCTGCCATTTTCTACAACAGGATGGACCGTGAGGAACTATGCTACGGAAATAAGCCAGACAGAGAAAGGCAAGTACTGCATGGTGTCACTTATATGCAAAGTCTACAAAAATGTCACAGTCATAGAAACACAGTGCTGGAGTGGTTCCCAGGGCTGGGGTGCAGGAAAATGGGGAGCGGCGATGAGGGAGACTTTCCGGGCAGACGAGGAAGTCCTGACCCAGCAGCACAGTGGCTGCGTGTTAGCCCTGCACGGCACCTGGCCTCGCTGAGAGGAACCGCCAATGCTCTCCACACCGAAGGACAAGCTGCAAGCTGTTCGCTAACCGGCTGTGGGAGTTCCTCACAATGTGCGCAGGCCACACCACCACGATGTGCACTAGGCAGCTTACCATCTCCTTGTCAAAGACACGGCAACAGAGCTTAAAAGAGACACATGTGGCCTCACTGCCAGCACTTCCTCTCCGGATATTCTTATCAGCCACTGGCAGTGTGTGAAGTCCAGGTCTTGTTTACTTACCTCACTTAGCACGAGGCTTGTCACCTAAGCCCCCATCCGTCCTCCCCGACACCACCAACATCCTCCTACCCATTAGGCTCTCTCCTGTAAAAGCGTCCAAAAGGTTTCCAAACGATAGAACATCATCAGCGTGGCATCCGATGCCCCTGCCCAGGAAGTGCCAGCCACCAGAGAACCACGGTCCCTTCCCAAGCACGGGCACGAAGACTCACGTGCAGACGCACGCTGACACCCAGTGGAACAGGAGGGTTTGCACCTGTCTTCCCGTGCTCTCCCCTCCCGAGTGGGCATGGCCAGGGCCGGGGCTCAGAAGGCTTGGCTCCCTCACCTCAAACAGGGGGAGGCTCCTGGAGAAGGTGAGAATTTGGGGCAGGAAAGCAGGGGCTCGGGGACCCCAATCAGGCCCCTCTGGGATGCAGCCTGGACACCCCCCTCAAACTGCCTCCGGCGTAGGTCTCACTGGGACAGCAGAGACTAGAGCGCCCAATGCCTGGAAGTGCGCCCGGCCGGCGTCCCATTAGCACTTACCAGGCCAGCGCTACTTCCGTGCTTCCCAAGACGTGGCAAGTGATAGAGCTGACCCAGCGGTCACTTTCCTGCTGGCTCTTCAGAGACCACTGGCCAAACAGTGCTTGCCTGGTCCCACCCCCTGCTGCTGGCCCATCACACCTCTGCCCACCCACCTCGTTCCTTCACAGTCCCTCCAAACGCAGCATCTGCTGGCTGCCCAGCCTCTTCTCCGAGGGTCAGCAGGGAGCATAAGTTAAATTAAGAATCACTCCCATGCCCCTTGGGTACCACAGACTCGCTGTACGAGCATCAACGACCACGGGGCGACGCAGAGCTGCAGGGAGCTGCCTGGGTCCTGCCGCCCCCACGAGGCCATGACAGCCCGTGTCTAAAAAGGAATTCTCTATTTCTGTGGCTGTGAAAGCACAGTGCTAAAATAGTCACCGCGAGAAAAACAGCCTGGAATCCAGTCGGTGCTCACAGCAAATATTTATTATGTGAATGGATATAGCTCATGATTTCCCACTGAACATTTTTCTAAACAACAAAAGTAATTTTTAACATTAAAGTAAATCAGGGTTTTGGTGTGGGTCTCGTTAACTTGTAAAATAACAAATCTTTAACATTTTACAGGTCTGTATGAATATTTCTGTAGGAGTATCTTCATGATGATCTACGTCCAGCTCTCACTGATAATCATCCAGGCCACCGCGCGTTTGCAGAAGCGTAGTAGGCTCTGGCGGGTGTCCGTGCAGAACATGCCAACGCGGTGAGTCCGCGACTCCTCCTGCCTCACTACTTCCTGAGAGAGGACCCTGAAAATAACCTTTTCTTAAAAAAGATTTTTAATCCTCACCCAAGGATATGTTTTTAAAATTGATTTGAGAGAGAAAAACATTGATGTCGATCAGTTGCCTACCGTACACATCCTATCCAGGGACCAACCCATAACCTGGGTGTGTGCTCTGAGCAGGAATGGAACCCGAGACCTTGCGGTGCACGGGACAGCGCTCCAGACAACTGGGCCACACCGGCCAGGGCCTGACAACAGCTTACTGTCCGTTAATGTCACTGATGTCGAGAACTTGCTAAAGAAGTAGTTAGTGTCAGTTTGTTAGTGATGAATTACTAATGAATTCTGGTGATCAGATTGAGGATTTGCACTTAATTTCTAGCTTATTTTGCCATGAAATATGACTATTAGCAAAATGGAGTCCCCGTAGCTAGGAGTTTTTGTTGTTGTTTTTAAGGTCATGGAAATCGCCCAGGATGGGGCATGAAACAGCAGAGTGGGGTTGGTCTCCCATGAGGCCTGGAAGAGGTAGCTGGGAGCTCCCTAGCAATGCAGGGCGGGGGCTGTAAAGCTAGTCAGAGCCAGCGGCGCCCGGGTGGCAGGGTTGGCACAGCTTCAAGTGCAGGCGCAGGGAGAGAGAGGGCTTGGAACCAGGCTGTACAATCAGAGCTCCCAGCTCTCTAACCCAAACCAGGGTCTCGACTAGAAACCATGACGAGCAACACCCTAAATAAACAGGACAAGGGGTCATCTTCTCCAGCAGGAGTCACACAGGTTGGTGAGGCGACACTGAACCCTCCCTTTAAGAAACACGGCATATTAATTCCGGGCCGTTCTGGTTAGCACACAGCAGCGGGGAACACAAGTTAAATTAAGAATCACTCCCATGCCCCTGAAAAAGAAAGTGGTGAAGGAGAAAAAGCCATTTACAAAATTCTGGTAGTAGTTTTAGACCAAATGAGAGAAAATTCTACTGTATACTAAACTAAATAAATTTACAGAAGTCACACCAAGAGATTTTATAGTACAAAGTTATAGAATTCAAGAGTAGTTTAAAACAATTTATGAATAAAAGCAGCAAAACAAGGTTCTGAAGGGAAGCTAATAAACTGGGTGCTGTCCCCCAGCTGAGAGGCCCTGGTCCCAGCTGTGAGGCACTGGCCCCAGCTGAGAGGCCCTGGCCCCAGCTGTGAGGCACTGGCCCCAAATATGAGGCACTGGTCCCAGCTGTGAGGCACTGGCCCCAAATATGAGGCCCTGGCCCCAGCTGTGAGGCACTGGTCTCAGCTGTGAGGCACTGGCCCCAGCTGTGAGGCACTGGCCCCAGCTGTGAGGCACTGGTCTCAGCTGTGAGGCACTGGCCCCAGCTGTGAGGCCCTGGTCCCAGCTGTGAGGCACTGAGCCCAGCTGTGAGGCACTGCTTCCAGCTGTGAGGCACTAGTTCCAGCTGTGAGGCACTAGTTCCAGCTGTGAGGCACTGCTTCCAGCTGTGAGGCACTAGTTCCAGCTGTGAGGCACTAGTTCCAGCTGTGAGGCACTGGTCTCAGCTGTGAGGCATTGGCCCCAGCTGTGAGGCACTGCTTCCAGCTGTGAGGCACTAGTTCCAGCTGTGAGGCACTGGCCCCAGCTGTGAGGAATTGGCCCCAGCTGTGAGGCACTGCTTCCAGCTGTGAGGCACTAGTTCCAGCTGTGAGGCACTGGTCTCAGCTGTGAGGCACTGGGCCCAGCTGTGAGGCCCTGGTCCCAGCTGTGAGGCACTGGCCCCAGCTGTGAGGCACTGCTTCCAGCTGTGAGGCACTAGTTCCAGCTGTGAGGCACTGGTCTCAGCTGTGAGGCACTGGGCCCAGCTGTGAGGCCCTGGTCCCAGCTGTGAGGCCCTGGTCCCAGCTGTGAGGCACTGCTTCCAGCTGTGAGGCACTGGCCCCAGCTGTGAGGCACTGGTCCCAGCTGTGAGGCCCTGGTCCCAGCTGTGAGGCACTGCTTCCAGCTGTGAGGCACTGGCCCCAGCTGTGAGGCACTGCTTCCAGCTGTGAGGCACTGCTCCCAGCTGTGAGGCATTGGCCCCAGCTGTGAGGCACTGGCCCCAGCTGTGAGGCACTGCTCCCAGCTGTGAGGCATTGGCCCCAGCTGTGAGGCACTGGCCCCAGCTGTGAGGCACTGCTCCCAGCTGTGAGGCATTGGCCCCAGCTGCGAGGCACTGCTTCCAGCTGTGAGGCACTGCTTCCAGCTGTGAGGCACTGCTCCCAGCTGTGAGGCCCTGGTCTGGAGGTGCACTTGCACCTGCTCACACAGCCAGAGACGGAGCCAGGTCGGCCAGAATGCTGCCCAGCATTTCTTACGTCCTAAGTCAAACATCCCAAACGATGCCAGGGCTCAGCGATGCTATGTTATGCGAGGTATGACGTTGTCTAGTATCTGCTATTACAGGGCCCCTGGATCTCAGAACCCGCCTGCCTACAATACAGACATGGTTTCAGTTTAACACACACAAGTACATTCTCGTACAAACAGGTAAACGTTCCTCAAAACCCTTTATCTATTGGCACCTTCTGATGCAGACCTGTCTTCTCGGCATCAGAGCGGAGTGAAGCCTCTGCCGGACTGAGCGTCCCGGCGGCAGCGCCCCTCGTCTCAGGGCTCCCAGCGGCGCGGGAGGCCCGACCTGCAGCCTCGAGAGCCACCTGCTGGGCCGGAGAGCTGAGCGCAGGGCGTTTCCCGGGCGAGGTGCCTGTGCTACGCCTCCAGCTCCTCAGCGCGTCACACCCTACAGCAGGGCTAGTGACCGTAACGTTTCAACCAAGTCCCTTGGGAACGGAAATATTATGTGTCTCAACAATCAGGGCTACGCCTCCTGCCATTTTATTAATGTCCAACCTACTGTGCCAAGCAAGTATCTCAGGCGAAAGCAGCCTCTTCTCCCCATTTTAAAGCAGGAAGCTGCAGACTTACCCTTGGCCTCAGCTACGAGATGACTGGCCACACCAGAACCCCTGGCGATGACTCCAGCAGATCACACCTGCGCAGGGACGGAGCGGCGGCAATTCTCCAGGCTCCCAAACCCAACTCCCACCTCCACAGGGCTCTGCTCTGGGAAACCTCTCGTAGTAAAGGCGCAGAGGCGATCTGAAAAGAAACAGAAAATCACACATTAGGACGCTTGCTTGTTTGATTTTAAGTAACTGCTTGAGAAATAACTGCTTATTTACCTGAAACAAATATTTTTAATAAACCCCAGAAGAAAGTTGCCTTGTACCTAATGACCTCTCCCCACCTTCTAGCCGCCAATCAGATGGAGGCCACGGTCAGCGAGGCAAGGGATGGAGAGAATGGGGACAGCAAGCCATAAAACAGGGACCTAGGTCCCAAGTGTATTCAGACTCCCTACCCCCGGCTCCCCACCCACACCTGCGGAGCTTGCCATAACAAAAGGAAGGCTGCCCCCTGGGAAGGAAGCCCGTCTGGGCGCTGAGGCAGCCACCGCAGAGAGCACTGACATTACTTAGATGCCATCCTGTCTTGGAGTCTCTCGTCCTGGCCATTTATTGAGAGGCCAGCTACGGGGCCCACAGCCTGGTGCTAAAATCATCCCTGCAGGAAACCTGAGAATAACATCCCCAGAAATACCAGCGACACTGCAGCCTCTCCCTCCTGTTGGGCAGTCTGCTCTCCCCTCACCTTCCCTCCACCAGGGAACTACTTTCAGTCCTTGCCTGGCATTTTCCAGGTCCCTGAAGGTCTGCGGCGCTCCCACTGAGTTCACTGCCATTGTTAATTACATTTCACACCCAGAGGGGATCTGTCTTGACAGTTCCCTCAGAGATCTATTAATTCATCCCTGGCTTGATTATGGCCCAAAGTGTTAAACACCCCACAGAAAAATCGAGTTCTATTTTAGTCAAGTAGCAAAAAGATAATCTGAGTAGGGCTATCATAAAAATGTTACAAAGGCAAGTTCATAAATTTTCATTAAAAACTTATTCCTATTTTATATATTCTCTAGCATTATTGTAGAGGGTACATGCTTTTTATTTAAAAATATGATTAAATTCAAGGAAAAGGTGATAACCAAACACAATGAATGGGAAGACTAGATTTGGGCAAGACGTTAGATGTATACCAGGATGGAAATGGAGATTGAAAATGGCGACAGACACCCATCCAGGACCAAATTAAAATTATAACTAAAAATACATAAAACAAACAAATAAACAAAAAACCACCCTGAATAATCAACTGGAGAGAACCCTGATAACCAAGGATGGAAAGTGAAGACCACTAGAGGCTGGTAGGTGGGGGGGCAGGAGAGGGCTGGCGGGCACCCACAGGCAGCAGCTGAAGTTCTGCAGCGATATCTCAGCTGTGGGGGGTGCCACTGAGAACTCTGGGGCCTAATCTCCAAGCGAGCCCCCCCTGCCCCGCCCCCAGCAAAAAGCACCAGAACTGAGAAAGGTGCCCACATATCTGGCTGTGAAAAGCACTCTGCCAGGGAGAGAGGGCTGGAAAAACAGGCACCCTCTTAAAGGGCCAACACAAAATTTAGTGTGCAGCCACTCCCCTTGGGCTCCAGCAGAGGGAGGACAGAGTAGACTGGAGCTGTGTGAGCAGAAGCCAGGATCGGGGGCTCTGAGGTTAGAGCTCAGAAGGCAGACACCCTGGTTTCCTGTGCTAAGTTATTCCCTCACGCTGCAGAGGTCCGTTTTCTCAGGCAGGCCTTTGCAATCCAGGCGGTTTTTGCCTGGGGGAGAAGACAGTTCACCTACCCTATTGGAAAACCCCTTACTCCATGGTGTGGCTTTCTGAGGCCCATTAAGAGATTGAGAATAACAATTAGCCTCCAGGTAAAAGCAAGGGCCCCACCTGTTGGAAAACCTCTTGCCACACCCATGGACGATTGCCTGAGGACTACTGAAGACTAAACCAATCAGTCTTTGGGCAGAGGCAGGTCTCTGGAGGCTTTGAGTATTTGCCTGATCTAATTAGTCAGAAACAGTGTTCGACACTGTCCTGCAGTAGAGACTGGAAGGTGTAACAGATCTACCTAATACACAGTCACAAACCCAAACAGGCAGCCAAAATGAGGAGCCAAAAGAAAAGCCCCAAATGAAAGAACAAGAGAATTCTCCAGAAGAAGAGATAAATGAAATAGAGATAAAACTATGTGATAATAGAGTTCAGAATAATGATGGCAAAGATGTCAACAGCATGAGAAAAGATATAGTAACTATGAAAAAGAACAGTTGGAAATAAAGAATGACATAACACAAATAAAACATTGGAAAGAATACACAGCAGATTAGGAGAAGCTGAGGATGGAGTCAGTGAATTAGGGAAGAAAATTCATCCAATCAGAGAACCAAAAAAAAAAAGAAAGAAAGAATTAGAAAACAAGAGGACAGTCCTAGTTGGTTTGGCTCAGTGGATAGAGTGTTGGCCAGCACACTGTAAGGTCCTGGTTTTGATTCCAGTCAAGGGCACATGCCTGGGTTGCAGGTTCAATCCCCAGCTGCAGGAGGCAGCTGATCAATGATTCTCATAATTGAAGTTCCTAACTCTTTCTCCCTCTCACTCTCTGAAATCAATAAAAATATATTTTTTTAAAAAACAACAATATTCACATAATAGGTGCACTAGAATGGGGAAGAAAGGGAGTAAGGGATAGAGAACATGTTTGAAGAAATAATGGCAGAAAACTTTCCTAACCTGGTGAAGGAAAAAGTCACCCAAGTTCAGGAGGTACAGAGACTCAAGCAAGAAAAACCCAAAAAGGCCCATGCCCTGACACATCATAATCAAAATGCCAAAAATGAAAGACAAAGAGAGAACCTTAAAGGCAGCAAGAGAAAAGCAATTTGTTACCTATAAAGGAGCTCCCATAAGGCTGTCAACTGATATCTCATCAGAAACTCTAAAGGCAAAAGCATTAAGCACTCAAGGTAATGAATAGCAAGGATCTGAAACCAAGGTTACTATATCCAGCAAGGTTCTCATTCAAGATGGTGAAATAAAGAGCTTCCCAGACCAAAAAAATAAAAAAAAGGGGGGGGGGGAGTTTATCACCACCAAGCCAGCATTGCAAGAAATGCTAAAGGCAATGATATAATGAAAAGAAATGGAGAGTGAAACCTAGGCATTCATAATTAAAATGGCAATAAATAAATACCTCTTAATAATAAACTTTAATGTAAATGGATTAAATACTCCAAACAAAAGGCATAGGGTGGTTGAATGGATACAAAAACATGACCCACCTATATGCTGTCTACAAGAGACCCACCTCAGAAAAAAAGTCTCACACAGGATGAGAATGAAGAGATGGAAACAAATTTTTTCCATGCAAATGGAAACAAAAAAAAAAGCTGGAGAAAAAAAGAAACAAAATAAAGCTGGGGGTTAATATCCAACAAATATAAGGAACTTACGCAACTTAACAAAAAGAAAACAAACAATCCAATTAAAAAATGGGCATAGGCCCTAGCTGGTTTGGCTCAGTGGATAGAGTGTCAGTCTGTGGACTGAAGGGTCTCAGGTTTGATTCCAGTCAAGTGAACATGCCCGGGTTGTGGGCTTGATCCCCTATGGGGTGGGGGGGTGCAGGAGGCAGCCAATCAATGATTTCCTCTCATCACTGATGTTTCTAACTCTCCCTCTCCCATCCTCTCTGAAATCAATAAAAATATATTTTTAAAAAATGGGCAAAGGACCTAAATAGACACTTCTCCAAAGTGGACACACAGATGCAAATTAAAATGAGAAGTTATCACCTCACACCTGTTAGAATGTCTGTCTACCATCAACAAATGGCAATTATTGGCGAGGATGTGGAGAAAAGAGAACCCTAGTACACTGCTGGTGGGAATGCAGATTGGTGCAGCCATTATAGAAAACAGTATGAAGTTTCCTCAAAAAATTCAATATGGAACTGCCATTTGACCCAGTGATCCCACTTCTAGGAATCCAGCATAGCAGCACAAGAACTGGAAACAGCCCATCTGCCCATCAGTAGATGAGTAGATAAAAAAGCGGTGGTACATTTACACCATGGGATACTATGCAGCAGTAAAAAAAAAAAAAAAAAAAAAAAAAAAAAAAAAAAAAAAAAAATCTCTTACTCTTTGAGACAGAATGGATGGACCTGGTAATTATATGCTAAGTAAAATAAGCCAGTCAGAGAAAGACAAGTATCACATGATCTCACTCATATGTGGCATCTAGTAAACACAATAAACATGAATGGAGCGGATCCAGGGACATGGAAGCACGGAACAGCCTGAAAAATCTCAGAGGGAAGGCGGGGGAGGGTAGGTGATGGGAAGTGGTCAACCAAAGAACTTGTATGCATATATGCATAACCCATGGACACAGACAACAGGGTGGTGAAGGCCGGGGGCAGGGGGCAGGGGTGGGCTAGAAAGGGTCAAGGGGGAAAAGAGGGGACATATGTAATACTTCCAACAATAAAGTTTTTTTTTTAAATGTATACCAGGTTGATCACACCCTTCTCTCTGCTAAGTGTTTACGGTAAAATGACAGGTTCTTTCGAAATGGGAATTTTCATGTCTGACCTGACACCTGGAACACGGGTTCTTAATTTTTCACTTCCGACCTTACATAAGCCACTTACTAAAGAAAACCACCAACCCTAACCGGTTTGGCTCAGGGTCCCAGGTTCGATTCCGGTCAAGGGCATGTACCTTGGTTTCAGGCACATCCCTAGTAGGGAGTGTGCAGGAGGTAGCGATCGATGTTTCTAATTCTCTATCCCTCTCCCTTCCTCTCTGTAAAAAAATCAATAAAATATATTAAAAACGGTAAGCAGCCAAGCCCACCAACACGACCTCCCTCCATATTGGTGTAGTCAGTGGTTCTTTCAGACATAAGTTGTATTTGAAATTTTTAATTGAAAAGTAAATTTGCCTGATGTCAGATCCCTGTGGCCCAAGGCTGGGCAGTTGGTGTGCCGTCTGGGTTGTCCCCATGGGGCCTCCCTTTGCACGCACCGTGCTCTCAGGAGCGCTGCATTCAATCCTCCCAATACCCTGACAGGACAGGTACTCACACCCCTCTTAACCATGAGTGAAGTTCTCGGGGGGCTACAGGTGTTCCCTAATAGGCTGTAGAGCTAGGAACGCAGGCCTCAAAACACCACATCCCCCACATCAACAGCACACGGCCTGTGTGTGGGCCAGGCCGGGAACAGGAAGAGCAGGACCGAAGCCACAGAGGAGCATCGATCAAAGGGGCACCCTTCAAGTTCAAGTGAAGGAGCGGATGGCCACCTGGGACTCACGTGTAAAAAACGAAGGCTGCGGTGTTTCCCGTGAGAAAAGCCTTTCACTGGCAAACTGTCAACACACTAATAAGCATGACTTTAAGAACAAACAGTGATCGAAGCCTTTCCCCCTCGCGTTAAAGGGAGTCTGCCCACCGCCTCTGCACAAGGTGGGCTGTTTGCGTACTCGAAGCGCGAGCCCTCCAAACCGGGCCTTCAGGACAGGTGTGACCTAACCCATAGGCAAAGCCAACATGGTGCAAAAGCAACCCCGGCGAGCACCGCCAGGCACAGGCGCTTCACCAGGAGGAAGGAAGACCCTCATCCGAGAGTGCACGCCGCCCCACACGGCCGCTGCGGGCGGGCGGCAGGCGACATGGAGACGTGTCCTTGAACAGGACTTCCCCACGTGCACCGCCCTTCAGACCCCAAAGAGGAGGAGGGAGAGGAGACACGAACACACACCAGATGTTCTTTTTCTACATTAAGTTGGACCCTTAATGATGCAAAACTTTACCACTGCAAAATGCACGGATAATCTAAGTTCTCTGCAACACGGAGATACCCTCCTTCTCAAGGGTGCTTCAAGACGCCTAGCCACACCAGGGCTTTCACTCATCCTCCTGGGCGTTGAGCTGCGGCGCCTACTTCACCCCAGGGCGGCTCAGGGCTCAGGGCCTCCCCTGCGGGGCCCAGGAATGGCATGAGGAAGAGCTGCCCTCCGCATTCCCGGTGCCTGCCTGCATCGGGACTGAGGCGCGTGGCAGGGCTGGCCGTTTCCTCCCAGCCGCCGCCTGCCCCGGACCCAGGCTGACAGCCGTCACCAATACGCTTTGCTCCAGGGAGGCATTAAAGATGGAGCATGAAGGGCTACTAAGAGGGCAGGTGTCCCACTGTGCTGATGGCACAGAGCTGTGGGCCTTTGGGCAGACACTGCTGGGCAATGCGCTCCATCTACTTTAGAGCTGGCAGCTTTGCGCAGATGACTGGGATGCTCGCACGGCGCGTGTCTGCGAGCTCAGGGGATCGCCTCTCCTCCTCCTGATCACGGAAGCCGCGTACCAGGCAGGAGAAGAGCCCGTCCCGGTGCCCATGGAGCAGGCACTGCTGCCCACCCCTGCCGCAGCCTCGCCCATCCTCACGGCCACCCTGGGCCACACACCTGCCTGTTCAGCTCAGGAGCCAAAGCACCAGACGCCCCACAGGCAGGACTGGAAACCACGCTCAACTGATTTCAAAGTCCAGCTGAGTGTTCTCCCACAAAGCTCCCCACTAAAGGTGCCGTCAGCCTTGATACTCGGGCAGATCGCTGCCACTTCATCTGACAGCACCTGCCAGGCGGGAGCCAGCTTCAGCCTCTCAGTCAGGCAGAGGCAGTGTTGTGCTGGGACACACACACCACCTTAATTTTCCCACTTGCCTGCGGCGGGCGGTGTGGAACTGCCCTCACCTTGGGGGATGAAGGACTGAAAGAACGAGGGAGCTGGAGCTGCAAGAAAGGCCCAGGCCCACAGCAGAGCGGCGAGCAAGCCCGGTTTCCTGCCTCCTCTCTCACTGGCCTCTCCCTCTCGCATTTCTTCCTTTTCTCTTCTTTTTTTAATAGAGCCTTGAAAAGCAGGCAGGAAGGCCGGGCACAAGCTGTTGTTAGCAGTGGTTACCACTAATAAACTGGTTGGGGGGGGGGGGGGGGATCAGGGGTGAGAATTATGATTTTACTTTTAACTTTATTCTTTTCTGTGGCATCGTTACATGTTTCCCTTTATTAATAAAGACAGAGAGCGATTAAACTCCACTGTCTTTCCTGCGTCTCTCCACTGCACGGTGTTGTGCGCAGGCGGCCTGGCACAGGGGTGCCCCCTCCCCCACCGCAGCCCTCGTGAGGGTCCCTCCCTGTTCTCTGCAACGCACGTCTCCACTGACATGGCTGCTCACCGCCCCAGCCTGGAGAGCCCACTTCTTCAGCAGCTGGGCCTGGGAACTCCTTCAAACCCGCTCCTCCCTGCACAGCCCACCCCGTGTTCCGAGGGTGGGAGAAAGCCTACCCCGTCGAAGAGGCTGTTCAAAACCCGCCTCTGAGGAGAATTCCCAGATGCCCCAGGGTCCCTTGAACACTTCGCCTTCTGGGTTCCTTTAGCAACGTATAGCTCTTCTTACATCCTGCAGCTGTGCGTGCCCCATGGGTTACAGTCTGAATTGTGTCCCCCCAGAATTCAAGTGTTAAACTCCCAACCCCAGCACTTCAGAACGTACCGGTGGTTAGAGGTTCTGCCACAACGAGGCAGTTAGCTGCGAAGCCAATCTGACGGGGTCCTTAATAAGAACAGGGAGCGATACCAGGACCCACAAGCACAGAGGGACAGCCATGTGAAGAGGCAACCAGAGGAGAGAAGCATCGAGAGAAACCAAACCTGCCAACACCTCCATCTGGGACTTCCACCCCCAGCACTGTGAGAATAAGTTTCTGTCGTCAGGCACCCGGTCTGCGGAATGAGGTTATGGCAGTCCTAGCAGACAAACGCTCACGCAGGTTCTTCACCGGACGTCAGCCCATGATCTCATCACAGACAACACACACCCTTTCCCTCTGGTAATCACCATACTGTTGTCTGTCTTGAGGGGTTTTTTGGCTTAACCCTTCCATCTTTTTCACCCAGCCTCCCAATGCCCTCCCTCTGACAGCTGTCAGTCTGTTCTCTGTATCTACGAATCTGTTTCCATTTTGTTAGCTTATTTTGTTCATTAGATTCCACATATAAGTGACATAGCGTGGTATTTGTCTTTCTCTGGCCAATTTTGCTTCGCATAATAATCTCCAGATCCAACCATGCTGTCTCCAAGGGTAAGAGATGCTTCTTTTCTACAGCTGCGTAGTATCCCATGGTGTAAATGTTCCACAGCTTTTTATCCACTTGTCTACTGATGGGCACTTGGGCTGCTTCCAGATCTTGACTATTGTAAATAATGCTGCAACAAACATAGGGGTGCATATATTCTTTCGAATTAGTGTTTCAGGTTTCTTAGAAGTGGATTTACTGGGTCATCAGGCAGTTCCATTTTTAATTTTTGGAAGAAATTCCATATTGCTTTCCAAGGTGGCTGCACCAGTCTGCATTCCCACCAGCAGTGCACGAGGGTTCCCTTTTCTCCACATCCAAGCCAGCACTTGTTTGTTGATTTATTGATGGTAGCCATTCTGACAGGTGTGAGGTGGTATCTCATTGTGGTTTTAATGTCTCTGATGATTAGTGACTTTGAAGATCTTTTCATATGTCTATTGGCCATCTGTATGTCCTCTTTAGAGAAGTGTGTGTTCAGCTCCTTTGCTCATTTCTTAATTGGATCTTTTTTTTGGATCTTTTTTTTGGTGCTGAGTTTTATGAGTCCTTTATAAATTCTGATTAACCCCTTATCAGATGTGTCACTGGCAAATACATTCTCCATTCAGTGGGTGGATTTCCTTTATTGTACAAAAACTTCTTAGTTTGGGATTCTCATAGCCACTTGGCCTGGAGGTCAAACCCTCCCTGGTATTAGCTACAACAATCAAGGTTTAACTATAAGACTGCGAACAAAGACCACTAGGGGGTGCACCAAGGAAGCATAACAAAATGCGGAGACAAAGAAACAGGACAAAATTGTCAATGGAAGATATAGAGTTCAGAACCACACTTTTAAGGTCTCTCAAGAACTGTTTAGAAGCCGCCGATAAACTTAATGAGCTCTACAAGAAAACTAATGAGACCCTCGATGTTATATTGGGGAACCAACTAGAAATTAAGCATACACGGACTGAAATAACGAATATTATACAGACTCCCGACAGCAGACCAGAGGAGCGCAAGAATCAAGTCAATGATTTGAAATGCGAGGAAGCAAAAAACACCCAACCGGAAAAGCAAAATGAAAAAAGAATCCAAAAATGCGAGGATAGTGTAAGGAGCCTCTGGGACAGCTTCAAGCGTACCAACATCAGAATTATAGGGGTGCCAGAAGATGAGAGAGAGCAAGATATTGAAAACCTATTTGAAGAAATAATGACAGAAAACTTCCCCCACCTGGTGAAAGAAATGGACTTACAGGTCCAAGAAGCGCGGAGAACCCCAAACAAAAGGAATCCAAAGAGGACCACACCAAGACACATCATAATTAAAATGCCAAGAGCAAAAGATAAAGAGAGAATCTTAAAAACAGCAAGAGAAAGTAACTCAGTTACCTACAAGGGAATACCCATACGACTGTCAGCTTTTCACTCTCAACAGAAACTTTGCAGGCCAGAAGGGAGTGGCAAGAAATATTCAAAGTGATGAATACCAAGAACCTACAACCAAGATTACTTTATCCAGCAAAGCTATCATTCAGAATTGAAGGTCAGATAAAGAGCTTCACAGATAAGGAAAAGCTAAAGGAGTTCATCACCACCAAACCAGGATTATATGAAATGCTGAAAGGTATCCTTTAAGAAGAGGAAGAGGAAGAAAAAGGTAAAGATACAAATTATGAACAACAAATATGCATCTATCAACAAGTGAATCTAAGAATCAAGTGAATAAATAATCTGATGAACAGAATGAACTGTTGATTATAATAGAATCAGGGACATAGAAAGGGAATGGACTGACTATTCTTGGGGGGGAAAGGGGTGTGGGAGATTTGGGAAGAGACTGGACAAAAATCGTGCACCTATGGATGAGGACAGTGGGTGGGGAGTGAGGGCGGAGGGTGGGGCGGGAACTGGGAGGAGGGGAGTTATGGGGGGGAAAAAAGAGGAACAAATGTAATAATCTGAACAATAAAGATTTAATTAAAAAAAAACACACAAAAAAAACTTCTTAGTTTGATATAATCCCATTTTTTCTCTTTCTATTTTTTATTTTTAACAGAAACCACTCAGACTACGTCCTCTCCCTCTTACTCTCCCAGTGGAAGAGAAGAGCGATCATCAATGGCTGGTGGCAGCTGCAAAAGCAACGCCAAAAGCCGGCTTCACGCTCAGGAGAGAACGCTGTGCCTCCTCCTTGTGGTTTCGGGTGCTCTACACGTTCAGAGAAACTTCTCTAGTGACAAACTATAGAAATGATCCCTGAAAGTATAGTCTTAACCTGGAGGTGGAGGGCTTTTCCGAAGCGAACGAAACCCACACATATTTTACTAATGGTGACTTTTTCTAACTGTGCTATTTTACCCACACATATATTGGTCTGAGTTTTTCTCAAAACTTTTTCACTCTCAAAGCTTGACAAAGTGTTTTGAATCCTCCAGCATTTTCGAAACAGTTCAAGCTGACACGTTAATTAGCATACAATTACTGAATGGCCAATCACACACCACTTATTTCCAGCCCCGCCTGGTTTACGTAAACTCTGATGACAACAAAGTGCACCAGCTGTGGGACAAGCCACAGCTTAGCCAGTGATGGCGAACCTATGACACGCGTGTCCGAGCTGACACACAAACTCATTTTTTTGGCTGATTTTTCTTTGTTAAATGGCATTTAAATATAGAAAATAAATATCAAAAATATAAATCTTTGTTTTACTATGGTTGCAAATATCAAAAAATTTCTATATGTGACACAGCACCAGAGTTAAGTTAGGGTTTTTCAAAATGCTGACACGCCGAGCTCAAAAGGTTCGCCATCACTGGCTTAGACCAAGGTGTGGAAGCTGGGACCTTTCACAGGAAAAACATGAAAGTGGAAGATGAAATGACCACCCAAAGCAGAACTCTGACATTTGCAAAGCATGCCCACTTTTAAACTTTGTCCTGTGATCAAAGCACCAGACATATAAATGTTGTTTTCCAAATAAAGAGATTATTAGGTCATAAAAATTGTAAATTGTGTTTAAACAAGCAGGACAATACATCTGTTAAAAAAAAAAAACACACAAAATAAACAGCCCGGCCAGTGTGGCTCAGAGGTTAAACGTCAACCTAGGAGCCAGGAGGTCATGACTGGATTCCTGGTCTGGGCACTCGAGGGGTTTGGCGCTCCATCCCCAGTATGGGCCTGTGGGAGGCAACCAATCGATGACTTTCTGTCATCATTGATGTTTCTCTCTCTCCCTCTCCTTTCCTCTCTGAAATCAATAAAAATATTTTTTTAAATGCCAATTGCAGTTTCCATTTCTCCCAGAAATATAATTTTAACTAAGCCGTCTGGAATTTTCTGCTCAGGCACTAGTAGGTAGCCCGTGAGTCACGTAGGCGATCTCCCTACCCCATACAGAGAAGAGGCCATCTACACGATTTTTTTAAAAAAAAAAACACCTCCCTTTCTCTTTCCTCCAGGAAATCACATTCTAATCCAAAAATTACCCTTCCTGTTCTCTCACTAATAGCCCTATTTGCCCCATTTTTTCTTTTGTTTCCCTTGCCTGAAGGGATGTAACAGAAAAAAATGTGCTGTGAGAATGTTCTGCTTTTCAAAGGTTTACAACAGGGGTCCTCAAACTACGGCCCTCGAGCCACATGTGGCCCACCGAAAACATTTATCCGGCCCGCCGGGTGTTTTTGCCGCCGCTGCCTGTCCTGCTTAGCAGCCGACTCGTCCCGGGCCCGCAGTGCGCATGTGTGGAATGTCTGAGGGACAGTGACCTGGCCCCCTGTTTAAAAAGTTTGAGGACCTCTGGTTTACAAAAACGTAACCGTTTTGTGGGCAGGTGAGCGCTGAGAGGGGGTTCCAGGTGGGCAGGTTTCCACCCTCTGGGAAGCTAGCGTTCCGTGCTCCAAACCACCTGCTGAGAAAAACGATGCCACCTGACACTGATTATATGCAGACATTAGTTGTTGGTACTAAACAAATGTTCCCATATTTTTCTATAAGAGTTGTACTTTTTCCTACAAAGAATACTCCTGTTGTTTTATAAACTAAAAATTTTCCCGCAGCAAAATTAACCCTATATGCAACCTTGCTTTCCCCTGCCCCTCAAGCGCCACAGCTGTTACTGAGAGCCACGCAGTAACTTCAGAGAAGGGCACTGAGTCCGCTGAGTCTGCGGATAGAATCTTCCAGAGAGCGCTGCGCCCATCGGCCAGGCCTGGGATTAAGCCTTGTCCCCAAGTGAGCAGGGGACACGGATGGACAGATGGGCACATATTTGAGTTCTCCAGGGACTTGGAGGCGGCTCGAAACCCACCTCAGTTCCCGCTCACGTCTCTGTCCATTAAGAAGCCAGGATTGAGAACCAAGATGGCGGCATAGGTTAACGCCGGAGTTTGCTGCTTTGAACAACTACTTCAAAAGTGAAACCAAAAAACGGAAGGGACATCACCCAGAACCACCGGGGCGCTGGCTGAGTGGAAGTCCTACAACTAGGAGGAAAGAGAAACGCATACGGACACTCAGAGGAGGCGCAGTGCTGAAGTCAAATTCTGAGGTGCGGAGTGCGCGGAGCGGGCTGGCGGCGGAGGGCGCGGTTGTTGTTTTCAATCGGGAGGGAGTCGCAGACTCTGAGCTCCAGATCCGGGCGAGTCTTTAGGGACCCAGACTCAGGCGGAAGAAGCGGGACTGTCTGGCTTCGGTCAGAGCGAGTGCAGCTTTCTCTCCGACCTTTGCAGCGGGTGCTGGGACTCAGAGAGGCAGAGCCCCTGGGGACAGGACTGAGAGCCGCCATAACTGCTCTCTCCGGCCCACCCTGTTGATCCTGTTCGACCCGCCCTGCCCAAGCCCTGCACAGAGGCATTTGCCAGATAGCCTCAGGCAAAGGCTAGATTAGCACCTCCCTAGAGGACAGAAGTTCTCTCACCGCTGACACAGCTGAATCTCATAGCCACTTGGCCTGGAGGTCAAACCCTCCCTGGAATTAGCTACAGCAATCAAGATTTATCTATAAGACTGCGAACAAAGACCACTAGGGGGTGCACCAAGGAAGCATAACAAAATGCGGAGACAAAGAAACAGGACAAAATTGTCAATGGAAGAAATAGAGTTCAGAACCACACTTTTAAGGTCTCTCAAGAACTGTTTAGAAGCTGCCGATAAACTTAATGAGCTCTACACGAAAACTAATAAGACCCTCGATCTTATATTGGGGAACCAACTAGAAATTAAGCACACACGGACTGAAATAACGAATATTATACAGACGCCCGACAGCAGACCAGAGGAGCGCAAGAATCAAGTCAATGATTTGAAATGTGAGGAAGCAAAAAACATCCAACCGGAAAAGCAAAATGAAAAAAGAATCCAAAAATGCGAGGATAGTGTAAGGAGCCTCTGGGACAGCTTCAAGCGTACCAACATCAGAATTATAGGGGTGCCAGAAGATGAGAGAGAGCAAGATATTGAAAACCTATTTGAAGAAATAATGACAGAAAACTTCCCCCACCTGGTGAAAGAAATGGACTTACAGGTCCAAGAAGCGCGGAGAACCCCAAACAAAAGGAATCCAAAGAGGACCACACCAAGACACATCATAATTAAAATGCCAAGAGCAAAAGATAAAGAGAGAATCTTAAAAACAGCAAGAGAAAGAAACTCAGTTACCTACAAGGGAATACCCATACGACTGTCAGCTGATTTCTCAACAGAAACTTTGCAGGCCAGAAGGGAGTGGCAAGAAATATTCAAAGTGATGAATGCCAAGAACCTACAACCAAGATTACTTTATCCAGCAAAGCTATCATTCAGAATTGAAGGTCAGATAAAGAGCTTCACAGATAAGGAAAAGCTAAAGGAGTTCATCACCACCAAACCAGGATTATATGAAATGCTGAAAGGTATCCTTTAAGAAGAGGAAGAGGAAGAAAAAGGTAAAGATACAAATTATGAACAACAAATATGCATCTATCAACAAGTGAATCTAAGAATCAAGTGAATAAATAATCTGATGAACAGAATGAACTGTTGATTATAATAGAATCAGGGACATAGAAAGGGAATGGACTGACTATTCTTGGGGGGGAAAGGGGTGTGGGAGATGTGGGAAGAGACTGGACAAAAATCGTGCACCTATGGATGAGGACAGTGGGTGGGGAGTGAGGGCGGAGGGTAGGGCGGGAACTGGGAGGAGGGGAGTTATGGGGGGGAAAAAAAAGGAACAAATGTAATAATATGAACAATAAAGATTTAATTAAAAAAAAAAAAAAAAAAGAAGCCAGGATTACCCCAGCTGGTTTGGCTCAGTGGATGGAGCGTTGGCCTGCGGACTGAAGAATCCCAGGTTCGATTCCGACCAAGGGCACATGCCTGGGTTGCGGGTTCAATCCCCAGTAGGGGACCGGCTGGAGGCAGCCAATCAATGATTCTCATCATTGGTGTTTCTCTCTCCCCTTCTCCCTTTCTCTCTGAAATCAATAAAGAAATATATTTAAAAAAAAAAAAAAAAAGAAGCCAGGATGAAACTCCCAGGCGGCTGGGGGACGCAATGCTTGCAGCCATTAGCCGAAGGTGATGCGTTACACGGGACTGGGACCGGCCCATGACTTTCAGCGTCTGAGAAGCGGAGGGAGCACAGAGAGCAGTCAAGCTGTGGAGAGGCGTGAGAAAGATTCTGTGGGAAGGCTGTTTGTTGTTCGTTTTAATTTTGTAAATTACTGGTAACGGAAGCCTACAGAATGCACTGGCTTCTAAGAAACTAAAAACAAATCTCACTGCACATTATCCTATTTTGCTTCTGATGGGTGCTGAACCAACTTGATGTGTCTACCCCCCCCCTTTTTAAAATCTTCACCCAAGGAATGTTTCTTTGATTTGGGAGAGGGAGAGGGAGAAATATCGATGTGAGAGAGAAACATCAATGGGCTGTCTCCTGTATGCACCCTGACTGGGATCGAACTTGAAACCTAGGTTTGCGCCCTAACCAGGAACTGAACCTGCAACGTTTTCTGTAGGGATGATGCTCCAACCCACGGAGCCATGGCTCTCCCCTTTCCAGTAGGGGTGATGCTCAAATACATTTTATAGCATCACACACACGCATTCCACAAAACGAGGAATGAAAAGGGAGTTGAATAAATTCAATTTCTCCATTAGAAAGGCTAATAGTTATAAAAATTTAACTTATAGAGAACAAATTTATGGTTATTCCAATTGAATAGAACATTTAATGTCACGGTTTTTAAGGCCATTTAGCTACTTTTGAGTATTCCTCAAGTGGCCCAAGGGTGTCACACACAAACGCCAGGTCCTTCACAGTTCTGAGCCCCATGCCCACGGTGACCTCCCAACTCCCACTTCCACGGCCATCCTCGGCCAATTCCAGTCTGTCGTTCGGGAGGGAACCCACATCCCTCTGGGGAACTCTCGGGAATGCCCTCACCCCGGAGCACTCGTGCTTTCACAGCTGTCAGCTCTCCATTGCCTGGCGACCTGGGGACAGCCTCCGGGGAGCGACTCCAATGCTGGAGTGCGGGGCTTGCACGGCGGGCCCTGGAGGACTGGTCAATGAGACGGCCGCCATCAGGAAACTCCTTCCGTCATCGTGAGCGTAAGATCGGCCGCGGCCGGTGCCACGGGGCCCAGAATCCTGTTCCCTAATTTTAACCCGAGACACCCCAAGAATCCCTCACAGGACTGTGCCCGCGCCAGACCCCAGGATCCATACGGAGCCTTAAGTACAGACAACACTGTAACCATGAGAAACCAAACAAGGCTCTGCTTACAAACCATATTTCTTAATTTTACTGCCTAGTTTTTCTCCCCGAGTATTTCCTTTGTTGAATAAATTAGCAATGAGCCAATGAGAGGGACGGAGTCAAAGAGCACTTCTAAGTCTTAAAGCTCAAAAACATCTATAGGACTTCCCGTGGCAGCAGCCCAGTGAATGCCATCCATAATGCCATTCAAACACTGTGCTGGGCGGAAATCCAATTAAGCCATTTCTCTGTGAATGTCCCCGAAGAGCCTCCTGCTGGGCTCAAAATGGAAGTAATCATAAATGCCAGATTAGCTGTGTAAGCACTCCCAAAGCCGAAGCCAGACAAGAGCATGAAAACCAACACGCCCCGCCTTTTAACTGGGCGCGCACACAGGCGCATGCGGGCATGCACACGCACACACACAAACGCACGCACACACACATGCACACGCACTTCAATGTCCATCTGGCGGACAGCCAAGCCCACTTCCTTGTCCAGCCAGGTCTTCTCAGCTAATCCTCACCCGGTGGACGTGTCAAAGACAAGCTCTGGTCCGCTCACTCACACACATGAAACGCTCCATGTCGCTCCACTGTGGTGTGTGGGCAGAGTTAACAGAGTCGGGAAGAGGTTGAAGGCTGCTCTGAACTCACCATCTTGTTCTCCAGCCCCGGACGGAGCACACCCTGCAACGAGTAGGTCCCGAAAGCCCCGGGTGCTCGGTGCACAACCAGGCCCTGGCACGGCAGGCCCGGCCGATCCCCCGAGAGGCCCAGGACAGGCCGGACTCCGCTGTGAGCCGCCAGCGCCAGCACAGGGGCCATACTGCGCAGGGACCACAGGAACGGTGAAGGCCCATCCAGGCCCCTCCGGCTCCGCACAGGGCCGCTGAGGAGCCGGGCCGGCGTCGCTGCCCCTCGGCGTGTGACAGGAAGGACGCAGGACTCGCTCTACGTTACTCCCCATGCGATGTGAAGGCGCTTCTCACCTCAGAGACTGTCGCCTCGGGGAGCATGCAGGTCGCCTTGTTTGCAGAATGAGCTAAGGGCCTGCGTCTGTGATGAAACGTGTGGCACATGCGCTGTGTGCACCCACGTGAGGCGCAGCCGGTGCTTCCTGCCCACCGAGCTCCGGGAGGGCCCGGTCAAACATGAGATGACACGGCGCGGCTGCTCATTTGCTACAAGAAAACTTACCCATAAAAAAACAACTAACCTTTTCCAGTGACGTCTGAAACGATGCGTGCTCTCCAACATAGCCAAGATCTGTCTTAGGGTGTAAAGACTCTGAGACAAGCAAACCGAGTCTACACAGCGGCATAACAGTTTTAGACAAAAAACACTTTTTGTTGAAATACAACCGTCTAACCTCGTTTCCCATGACTAACTTCTTTTTTTTTTTTTTTTATTAGATTATGTTCATGGACATGGACAACTCCGTAACATGTTATTGAGTGATAAAAGCAGGGTACAAAAATCAGATGAGTAGTGCGATCCCTCTTCTATAAAAACGTGGTAATGGGGAAGGGGGAGGGGGAAACACCTTTATTGTTTTTAGGAAAAATATCTTAAATTAGATTCACCGAACGTGACTAACTCCTAACAGAGAAACAGCAATGTCTCCAAGCAAAACCCTCCTTACCTGAAACATGACAAGATTTCCTCCACCTCGCCAGCCTGACTCTGTTCTCCGTCTAGCTATCCAACAGGGACACCCTGAACCCCTACAGGCACGGTGCTGGCTGCTGACACACAACAGACCAGGATGTGCTTCGCCCCCACAAAGCATACAACACAGACAAGTGGGTGTTTAGAGCCCAAAACGGGAATTCCAGATGCTTTGGATCCCCCTTCATTACCTCTGTGTGTGACACGCATAATCAGACAGGGATGTGTCTGCAGAAAATGGAAACGCTGATGCTAAGCACACGTTAAACCTTTCAGGCAGCGTCGCGCCTGCTCAGGGGCCGGCCTCTCCTGCAACGCGGGGCAGGGGATCCGAGTGCAGGGGGAGGGCGCGCCCGGCCGGCCCCCCTTCTCCCGGCCGCTTCAGTCCATCGCTCTGCTTCCCAAGAGTTCCAAGTTCGGATTCGGTCCCAGGTGACCCGACCACTCCACCCACTCGTCGCTGCAACACGCAGCCTTCCATGGCTTCATCCAGGCTGCTGGGCAAGTCATGGCCAAGGGCAGCCGCACCCCAGATCTTCCTCAGGGAGGATCAAAGTGGCTCCGCTCTGTGGGTGCAGCCCCTCCACCAGCTCCCAACCCCACAGCGTGCCGGAGGCGGGAGGGCCCGCCCCTGAGCAGTGTGGAAGGCCAGCTTCCCCTCTCACTGGCTGTCTTCCCGACAGATAGCTCCCACCTCTAACGCTATCCTCGCCTACAAAATGGAGGGTAAGGAGAGGATTCTCTTGCTGACGTACTATATATAAACACCACAAACAGCGTAAAAAGCTGAACAGCATAAAAAGCAGCCCGCAAAGTGCCAAGTACATAACAGGTGTTCCAAGAAAACACAACTTTTCCCTCAACCACCTCATTATAAAGGGGGAGTGACTGAGGCCACCCTGTGCCCACACACCCAGCCTCCCAGGCAAGACCAAGGACCACCGGCTCTCACCACAGCGCACGCGAGAGGCCACGGGCGAGATAAGAGGACAGCGAGGTGGAGGGCAGAATGTGCCCCCATCCACCTGGCACTGGCACTCAGCTACCCTTCCTGTGTGTCCCGGGCCACTCACCCTCTCTACTCCGCAAGCGCAGGCAAAGGACAAAGGTTTCTGCTTACCAGGCCCCCCATTCTCTTTCAGTTAATGTTGTTCACTGTTTTTGTGTAAACAGACAAAACCGTCCCCCATCCAGGTACCATGTGTACAAGATGACATGGGGCGAGCGGAGGCAGGCCAAGTGAGCTGTCAATGATAGGGGGGTAGGTGGGTCCCCATAGCACAGTGAGAGCAGGTGACCAGGACGCATCCCAAGGAGCAATGGCCCAGAGCTTCCCAGCATGCCCAGGGTCAGAGGCCACTAGAGACTTGAGGGACACATTTAGAAGTGGCCCCACCTCTGCTGAAACCCAGCCGCACTGCACTGAAGGAGATGCTGACAGCTCGATGCCCCAGCTGTCATCTCCGTTTAGCAATCTGTTTGAGAGTCTTTTCTGATTCTGTTTTCTCTCCATTTGGAAAATGAGAACATGTGCCGGTCCCCAAACTTCTGGAGGCCCACGGGCAGCCGCCATCGCCCGGAGAGGCTCGCCCCGCTGACGGCGCGGCTTTGGATGGCAAGTGGCAAGGTGCTCGCCTACTAACTGCCTCCATTTCAGCTTCGGTTCCTTCTTGTGGACGTTTGTTTTACGCGTTCTATTTTGAAGATTATTGTTTTTGACAAAACAAAGAGCTGACATACATAGAAGTTTATCAGTCCTGCTCCCGCAACTGGCCATCACTGACAGCAACAGCACACGCGGCCCATCTCTCTCAAAGACACCAAACCCGGACAGGACATTGTTTTCTTAGACCTGAGAACACTGAGGCCAACCTCCCCTGGCCCGGGCTCAGCCTCCCGCGTGCTATTCACACACGTGTACGCCACTCTCTTGTTTAACCTTGGAGTAATTACAGCCCAGCGTCCTTCACCTTCGGCACGCCAGTCCAGGAAGCGCGGGCCTCCGAGGGTCACACACTCCAGAGGAAAGAAACAGACCAACAGGACGGCCAGGGTTCACTCCGCACGGACGGTGCCACAGACCAGGGACGTACTTCTCCTGCTCTGTCACCTTCAGGCCTAGCACCACCAGGAGGATCTTCATTATCCCCGTGCAGAGCAGAGAAGTTGGGGACCACACACAGGTGGGCTGAGTGCACAGGTGCTGTGAGAAGTGGGGCCTCTGTCTTGGGAGCCCTTGGCCTTCACCCTGTGCACGCTGCCCCTCACGAGAGACCAAGCCATCCAGGCCGCACAGCATGGCTGGCTGAGCAGCTGCACGGACCCTCCCCAGGAGCAGTGCTGAGGGGAAGCTGGCAGTGATCTGTCAAGCGCTGCTGACACAGCTTCCCCAGGTCACATGAACGCAGACAGTGCTGCTGAACCCACAGGTTTCCTCCAGACCGGAAGCCAAGTTACCAAAGAAAACACTTCAGGGCATTCTGACATACTTCCTGCACTGTGAGTCCCCTCTCCCCTATGTAAAACAATGTTGTCACTAACTATTTTCAATCAAATTTCCCACCGGGCATCCTTAACCTGCCTCCAGCATCCAAGAACACAGCTGGCAAAGATGGGGGAAGGGAGAGGAGCCCAGGTAAGCATCTTCAAAATGACCTTTTGCAAAGGATCTATTTCACCCACGTCTGGACTTGTGATGGAGGGGCCGTCTGCCTTCCACCCCATGTTGGGACGCTCAGTGACCGACGGGCCTCTACAGTCTCATTTACTTATAGAGGGTGTCCCAAAATTCACGCAAGAAGTAATTTTGATAGAAAACACAGGTTTATAATTAAAAATTGTAAATTTTTTTATTGATTCGTAAGGTATACAGTATAAGGTTATGTATGGAATAGCATATCGGGTAAATGGTCTCCATGGCTTTGCTGGCACACACGCACTCTTTTGTTATTGCCTGAGCAGCCACATTTTCGAAGAAGAATGTTCCGATGGTGCCTCCAGCCCAAAATCCACACCAGTGACACGTTGTGGATGAATTTGTTTCTCAACAATCACTCATGGATTTTCTGAACCCCAAATGCAAGAATTTTGTCGATTAACCAAGCCATCAAGATGAAAATGAGCCTCATCGAAATTCAGCCACATTTACGCAAAACGGTCATGGAAAATTTCAACAAAAGAGTGCGTCTGTGCCAGCAAAGCTGTGGAGGCCATTTACCCAATATGCTATTCCATATATAACCCTATACTGTATGCTTTACGAATCAATAAAAAATTTACAATTTTTAATTATTTACCTGTGTTTTCTATCAAAATTACTTCTTGCGTGAATTTTAGGACATCCTTTATGTAAGCACGGTAATCCTATCTAATAATAGACAAACATGGTAATTGCTCATACCTCTGCTACACTTCCCATTGGCTAATCAGCAGGATATGCAAATTAACTGACAACAAAGATGGCGGCCGGCAGCCATGCAGTTGAAGCGAACATGAGGCTTGCTTGCTCCAGTGATGGAGGAAGTCAAAGTTCCCTGCCTGCCGCCGCCCAGCTCTGAGCTCCAGAAGCAACAATGTTTCAATTATAGAAGCGAAACAAACCACAGATACCTGCTTTCAGCCAGCCACGGCCTCAGAGCTGGAGCCAGGCCTCAGAGCTGGAGCCGGCTCTCAGCTCCAGTGACAGCTATAGAAGGTAAATAAATCCCAGAATAAAAAAAGAGGCTAGGAGCTTCAGTTGCCTGCCAGCCTGAAAACGGCCCTCAGCCCCTCACCCAGACTGGCCAGGCACCCCAGTGGGGACCCCCACCCTAAAGGGGGTGTGACCAGCTGCAAACAGCCATCAGCCCATCATCCAGGCTGGCCAGGCACCCAAGCGGGACCCCCACCCTGATCCGGGACACCCTTCAAGGCAAACCAGCCGGCCCCCACCCGTGCACCAGGCCTCTATCCTATATAGTAAAAGGGTAATATGCAAACTGACCCTAACAGCAGAAAGACTGGGAATGACTGGTCACTATGACACACACTGACCACCAGGGGGCAGACGCTCAATGCAGGAGCTGCCCTCTGGTGGTCAGAGCGCTCTCACAGGGGGGACCTCTGCTCAGCCACAAGCCAGGCTGATGGCTGCCAGTACAGCGGTGGTGGTGGGAGCCTCTCATGCCTCCTCAGCAGCGCTAAGAATGTCCGACTGCAGCTTAGGTCTGCTCCCCGCTGGCAAATGGACATCCCCCGAGGGCTGCCAGGCTGCCAGAGGGATGTCTGATTGCAATCTTAGGCCCAATTCCCCCGGGGAGCAGGCCTAAGCCAGCAAGTGGTCACTCCCGAGGGGTCCCAGATTGTGAGAGGGCACAGGCCAGGTTGAGGGATCCCCTACCCCTGAGTGCACAAATTTTTGTGCACCGGGCCTCTAGTTAGCTTTATAAAAGACTTGGATATAATACTGCTATTTTGTTTCATTTACTTTAAAATAATAGGAAACTTTCAAAGAATTCATCTGTTCAAGTCTGATGTGACATACAACAGGCTGGAGGGATGAAACAGGAGGAAATGGAACACAGACCCTAATCATCTGGGAATCTAGTCTACACTAAAGGCGCTGGTTCAAGTCAATGGGGGAGATAAGACTTCTTCTTTTAATCCTCAGCCAGGACAAGCTTATTGATTTGAAAGAGAGAGAGAAAAACAGCAACTGGTTGCCTCCTGTACGTGTGCTGAATGGGGACCAAACCCACAACCTAGTATGTGCCCTGACCAGGATTCAAACCTGCAGCCTTTCGATGCACCGGAAACGCTCCAACCCACTGGGCCACACAGGCCAGGGCGAAAAGATAAGAGTTCTTAATAAATGGCAATAGCACATGTTGGTACCATCTGAAGAAAGTTGGAGCCACGCTTCACATCCTACAATTGGATCGACCCAAGTGCCTCTATGATTTATGGTCGAACAATAGAGTATAGAAGGATATATAAAATATAGCCTTTATAAACTTGAAGGAAGAACTTTTTTACATGGTAAAATCTACCCCAGGAAAATCAGAAAGACAAGTTACAAGTTAGGGAAAAATATTTGTTATTCCTAACACAAAGGGCTCCTCTCCTCCTGAGACAGTGCGAGCTCCTTGAAATTCACAGAAGAGCAGCAAATCAAAGAAATGAGCAGAGGAAAATACCTGCCTTTCAAACATACAAAAACCTGCTGGATTCACTCATAATAAAATGGATGTAAACGAAAATCACACTAAGCTATTACCTTCCACCCAGCAGACTGTCAGAGACCAGAAGTGTGGTGACAGCATGTGAGTGTTAACTTCCCTCAGGTCACTGTGGTGATGTAAGATGTGACTGTCTGAGGAAGGTAGATGAAGGGTGCAGAGGAATCCTTTGTACTATTTTTGCAATGTTTCATGAGCCAAAAGTGATTTCAAAAGTAAAAATTTAAAAAATTACCAAAAAATGTGTAAGTGTGATAAACAGCAGTTTGGGGAGGTGGGGAGGTAGCAGGTCCTCTCCCACAAACTGCAAAACTGCACAGCTCTAGGGAGGGCAGTTGGTAGGACATCAAAATGAAGAGAGCCTAAACGTCCATCGAGGTGCACAGGTAAATAAATTACCTCCTATGCTGAAGTGCTATGCACGTGTGAAACAGGAGAAAGTCTCTAAGCTCTAAGTAGCAAAATTTTCAAAGACATATAGTGAACTCAGAAAAATTGGGTGAGAACACTGCAGACCGAATCCAATCTGATCTATGAAGAAACTGAACTCCCACTTTGTGCCTCCACATACACACCCGCAGTTGATCATCATGGAGACTCATGATCCGCATGAACTTATTTCTCTGTAACCTGGGTGGGTTCACCACAGGTTTCTTCATCTCAACAATCTGTAAAATGTGTTTTAATCCAAGCCACACAGACCACTGGCAAACCTCACTCTTCATACCAGACAATCTACACTAATAAAAGACAAAGATGCTATTTGACTGTACCTTCGCTATGCCCACCAGCCAATCAGAAGAGTATGCAAATTAGCCCAACAAAGATGGCCGTTAAATTTACATACTGCAGGTGGGGCGAGCAACGCCAGACACCGCCCATGCGATCCGGGCTGCAGATGAGGGACCGGGGAGGCGGGGCGGCAGGACCAGACGCCACCCGGGGGGACAGAGCCGGCGATCGCCCCGGCCAGAAGCCTGAGGCCTGGGCAGGGGCGGAGCCGGCGATTGCACAGGGCTGGGGGTCCCCTGCCCAGGCCTAATGCCCGGCCTAAGGCCTTAGGCCTGGGCAGGGGCTGAGCTGGGGATCGGTGTGAACTACAGAGAAAACACCTTTTCTGACCACTCACTGGCTAAGCTCCCTGTATTCCAATGGTAATATTCTTAGTAACCTGGGTAATAAGAATCCAAGAAGGTGATGTAGGGTTTTTCCACCTCACTCTTAGAGAAAAAACGAAGGTCTGCTTCTGGAGGGGCTATCCTGCCCTAGCCAGT
Source organism: Myotis daubentonii (assembly GCF_963259705.1). Taxonomy (NCBI): domain Eukaryota; kingdom Metazoa; phylum Chordata; class Mammalia; order Chiroptera; family Vespertilionidae; genus Myotis; species Myotis daubentonii. Next base: position 10,854,483 of record NC_081851.1, on the reverse strand, counting down.
TTGGCTCAGTAGATAATGCCTCGGCCTGCCTACCACAGGGTCTGGGTTCAATTCTGACCAAGGGCATGTACCTAGGTTTCAGGCTCTTCCCTGGCTGGGGCCCAGGACAGCACTCATGCAGGAGGCAACCAATCAAAGTGTTCCTCTCACTTGGATGTTTTTTTCTGTCTTTCCCTTTCTCGTCTACATTCTCTAAAAATCAATGGAAACATATCCTCAGGTGAGGATAGAAAAAAATAATAAAGAAATGTCATATCCTATGAAAGACACATCTTGAAAATGCCTAAAAAAAGTTGTCATTTTTTCATGGTGAAGGGACAGGAGTCCGTGTTGATGAAAACACCTTGGTAGCTGCAGTGACTGGCAGTGGCTGCAGCAGCGGGGTGATGGGGCTGGTGCCTTTCCCTGATCAGCCAGGTCACCTCGCACAAAGGGAGGCCAGACTGCAGCTTAGGCCCACTCCCTGCTCCCGAGTCAGTAGGACATCCCCTGAGGGCTCCCAGTATGTGAGAGAGGTCAGGCTGGGCTGAGGGACCACCCCTCCAGGTAAAGAATTTCGTGCACCAGGCCCCTCGTATAAAGATAAAAGCATGTTACCCTTCGTTTCTTCTCTCTAAGTCAATCTACCAACGCCACAGTTACTTTTTATTAAACTGAGATAGTATAATGTACAGGCCATAAAATTCACCAGCAAGTATAAGAAAAGGGGGAAAACAAAAGGATCCGAGGGACCTACGACTTGGATGTTGCAGAACCCTCTGACGTGGCCTTCGGGGCACCTCCCCCAGGAGAAGGGCCTCCCTTAATGGCTAATTCATCTTCCTTTAAAAACAAACAAACAAACAAACAAAAAAACTACGCATCACTTTCAAACAAACAAAAAAAAAATGTTTCAACAAAATGATGATAGGTGAAAACAAACCTTAAAACAAGCTAACCGTAACTCAGAATACTAATCCTTCCGATACTTATGTTCAAGCACATCTTCTGGAGGTAGGGGGTAATTTAATATTGGCTCTGAAGTAGATGGAACACAACTGTAAATTAATGAAAATGGAGTTACAGTTTTGTTCTCCTAGGAAACGAACCGCATCAGATGACTACAGCTCGTCACCCTCCAGTCCCACCTGATTTAGGGTGATTCAGCTGCCTAAACATGTGCAGTGGGCACCAGTCGCTTCACAAACTTAGGGGACCACAAATCAATGGCATCCACACCAAATTGCCGAGTTTTTACGAGCTGGTTCTTTTCAGAAGCATCTGTCCCTGCAGCGGGCAGCTGACAGCCCGCGTGGGCACAGTGTTCACAGGCTACTGGGTAAGCCGAGGTCTGGTCCACGGCCTCACTCTGCGGGAATCACTGTCCCTCGGGGGCAGCAAGTCCACTGACTCCTCACGTCCTTCCCGCCTGCCTCCCCAACAGGCCTGACGGGAGCCCCACAGCACGAGGCCCGGGCTGCTCCCCATCCTCTTAGCCCCTGAGCTGCTGCTGTCCCAGGCAGGTCCCCTCACACGTGCGCAGTCGGAACACCCACTTGCCCAATGGGCCGCAGCTTTTCCTGCGGAGAAAGGCATGGGCACAATGGTGCCCTTGCCCGCTGCACCTGGCAACTGCTCCGCTGGTGGCCCTGAGAGCCCTGACTTAACACCGCCACCCAGAAATAGCACAGACTGTGTTTTATTTCTGTGCAGAATAAAAAATGACCCAGGGCCCAGCTGGTGTGGCTCAGTGGTTGAGCGTCGGCCTATGAACCACGAGGTCATAGTTTGATTCCAGGTCAGGGCACATGCCCAGGTGTTGGGCTGGATCCCCAGTAGGGGGCGTGCAGGAGGCAGCTGATCAGTGATTCTCTCACATCACTGATGTTTCTATCTCTCCCTCTCTGAAATCAATAAAAAAAATATTTAAAAGTATAAAGGCTGAAATAGGGGCATTTTCAAAGGTTGTGCCTCTGGTGAGTGAAAAAGGCATGTTCAACGTCAACTTTTTCCTTGGGGGCACAGGGGAAGATGCTGAAAGAAAGGGTGGATGGTATAAGGTGTAAGTCACAGGCCTGGAGAGGAGAGTAAGTTTTTATGCCGTATGGCCATAAAAAGGGACTCTGGTGACTAAATCTATTTCTGAGAGACCACCCTTGTAGCCATCACCACACACTCCCACTCCCACGAATGGCACCAAACCAACCCCGAATATGTGAAACTCAGACGTAAAATGTTTAATAAAACTCCTCCTATCACACAATCCTCAGGGGGCGGCAGAGCAGGGCCTGTCACAGCGGATGTCTGTCACGATCTAATTATGTGGGGCTCATTCCACGGAGCCCAGCGTGTACTGCTTTCCTGGTGCCGGAAGTGCTGACCCGTTTTTTCCAACTCACTTAATTCACTTGATGGAAATGTGGGGAAATGCAAGGGAAAACAAAAGAAAAAAAAAAAAATAGAGCAGCGAGGTTAGGAACTCCTCTGGGTCCTCTTCATACCAAAGGCAAAAGGAAAACTAGGATCAAGTCATCCAGTTCGCGCCCAGGACCGCCCGGCCGCTGCACCACCTGCTCTCCGTGCCCCGTGCCAATTCCCAGGCACCGCTCCACCAGTGATCAGCGCGCATTGCCGACACCCCGTCAGGTGGCCCCACTCGTCCACGTCACGGTAAAACCAACATGCAGTGAATGAGTATTTCATCAGATACCAAAGGGAGGCCACGGAAAGTACAGAAATAAGAAAAAGTAATGCGAGGCCTGGAGTTCTTGGATGTCAACAATGACCAAATAACGTGGTAAGAGCAGCCTAGCTGTCCATCTTCCCACAGATCGCCTACACACACAGAGGCCTTTGAGTAACAGTCTTTCATAGAGGGGTATATGCCAAATTAACCGTGAGGCCATGGGGCCCATCCTGCCTCCAACACTTCAAAATTCAACTTCCATCGCTTTAAACCAGTGGTTCTCAACCTTCTGGCCCTTTCAATACAGTTCCTCATGTTGTGACCCAACCATAAAATTATTGTCATTGCTACTTCATAACTGTAATGTTGCTACTGTTATGAATCGTAATGTAAATATCTGATATGCAGGATGGTCTTAGGCGACCCCTGTGAAAGGGTCGTTCGACCGCCAAAGGGGTCGCGACCCACAGGTTGAGAACCGCTGCTTTAAACCATCCGGTCGGTGTGCAGGCACCTAACAAGCGATCCCGTTTCCTGAGACCTGTAACAATGCACCACTTGCTCCCGTCCCCAAACACTTGGCTGCACATGTAACTGTTACCAGAGTAAAACCAGAGCAGAGCTTTCAAGTGCGGAATTATTTTTCTCTTCACACAAGCCTGGTAAAGCACATATCATCGATGACCTAGATGTAAATGTCTAGTTTTACTGAAAAAGAAGAGAAAGGGAAAGAGGAGGGATGGGAGGCAGAGAGGAGGGGAGCGGGAGGGAAGAGATGGCCAGGCTCTCCAAGGCCTGGTTGGAACCGAGTGACATACAGTGCTGACGCCTGGGACCGTGACTGTTGTGGGCTGTCCCGTGCTCTGGAGGAACTCAGCAGCCATCCCACCCTCCCTTGGGTTGTAGGATCAAAAATATCTCCAGACATCGCCAAGCGTCCCCTACGGGGTGAAAGCGCCCCATTGAGAACTATGGAACTAAAATACATGCACATCGAACAGACCAAGTTTTTCTTTCTTTCTTTTTTTTTTTAACAGCAAAAACAAGACAGGAATATTAATGTATTCTCTAACTATTTTGGAATATAATTAAAATGTTTAGGTGGCAGTTGCTATAATTACCCCTTCCAAAAATAACTGAATAAATGAGCACATTCAGTGTAACTCAATGTCGTGCTTACTTAGGTTACAATATCCATCTAATTAGGAGACGACCTTTAACTTCTAGTTTGGAAAACGTGTGTAAAGTGTGCTATTGTTTATTTTTTTAAATGAGAAATGTTAAAAATAAGTACATAGGGACATCTGTATTTTCTTGCACTAAAAAGCAGTAAGTAAAAGGAGGGATAAGAAAATACTCTTAAAAACAGTGACTGAAAGGGGGGTGGGGGGAGAAGAAGACAAAAATACCGAACGAGATTTCTCTACGGACATTTGGCTCTGGAACCACGTCCACGGTTTACATAATGATAAACCCGTGTTAATTTTTTAAAGTCTCAAAAGAGCAAAACCAGAATGACAGCATATTAACTAAATGATGTATTGAGTTCGTGGCATAAATAGAGAGGTATCGTTCCGAAAGACTTTGAAACACAGCAATTAGACTGTATTTCCCTAGTGGGGAAAACCTTAAGGACAAAACATCTTCAGCTATTTTCAGCAGTGAAATTGTTGGTGATAATATTGGTAGAGTTATTCTAAATATTTATATATGTTGTATATAGATTAACTAGGATAATCAAGCAAATAATTATGTTCATGTTCCTAGGGACAAAAACTTTCAGCATAAGAGAAAAGAGATACAAATATATAATCAAAGAAGCAAACGATTTTGTAATTTTGAATTATAAATATCAGTGTGGATTTACAATCTATATAATAAAAGCCTAAGTGGCCGTTAAGGCGGAGAACAACCAGTCACTATGATGCGCACTGACCACCAGGGGGCAGACGCTCAACGCAGGAGCTGCCCCCGGTGGTCAGTGCACTCCCACAGGGGGAGCGCCACTCAGCCAGAAGTCGGGCTCTCTCGCCTCCTGGGGCAGCACTAAGGAGCAGAGAGCCGAGCGGTAAGGAGCAGCGAGCAGGCGGGCGGTAAGGAGCGAGGGGTCCCGGACTGCGAGAGGGCACAGGCCGGGCTGAGGGACCCTCAACCTCCAGTGCACGAATTTCGTGCATGGCGCCTTTAGTAGATCATGTTAAAATCAAATCAAAACAAAGGCCCAGACACAATGACCAACCCAGAAATAATGAGTGTCCCTAACTCCCAAACCAAAGTCCCCAATTCCATTTCCTACTGCAGGGACCACAGGACGGACCACAGTCTCTGGAGAAACAGGGACCTGTGGCTGGAGAAGCCTGAGGCGCCGGGGCTCCAGCCCTCCGTGGCGATGGCGCGGATCTCAGGCGCGTGCAGAGGGTGGCAGTGGCTACAGCGGCCACCTGAACAGCACCAAGGATGTCAGCTGCATGAAACTCCTTCAGCAGCACCTTGAGTCATTAGCTCATCACTTCTCTACACACAAACGCCTCCCTGGTGGCCTGTGGAGAACGCCGAGGAATCAGAACTCTTTATTCTGAAAACTGCCAAATAAAGGCCGAGACTCGCCTGTGTAATGTACCTCAGCGTAAGGGCTGGGCACGCTCCTCGCGTGGCTGAGTGTGGGGGGAAGGAGAGGGCCCGATGTCACCATTTTGCAGCCAGCAATCGGCAAGGCTGCTGGTGCCCGTGTCCTTCTGCTGGGAGCTGACGCAGCCCACGGAGAGTCCTGCCAGGAAATCAAACCGGTATCGGCTGCGATGTGACGGGAATGCGCAGGACACGCGGAGACAAAAAAGCTGGGCAACGGGGTCTGGTTAGCGAGCTCCAGCTGTGGGGAACCCCGGGGACAGAGACCAAGTCACCCCAACAAACCAGTCTGCAACTTTAAAAAGAAATAATGAAATAAATAACTAAAATAATAAAGAAACAATGGAAGAAAAATAAAGAAATAAGAGGGTGGAGAAACAAACAGGTCCTCCAACTGCAATGCCTGAACCGCCTTTGGTTCTAGGTTTCACAACCCAATGTTGAGTAAGGTTTCTGAGATAGGTGAGAAATGTACACACTGGTGCATGTTTGATAATATCCCGGAGTTATTGTTACTGAATTATTTACCGATGAAAGGAACTGATATCTGGGATTTGCTTCAAAATTCAGCAGCTGGAGAATTTTGAAAACCTCCAAGTGTTTTGGAAGTTTGAACCAACCCTCATACACACACACACACACACAAGAATAATCAGTTCATTCAATAAAATCTTGAGAATTTATTCAGATGTTTAAAAAGGACAGATATTTAAACAGTTAGTGTCCTATCAAGACCACTCCCAACAGCAGCCGTGTCCTTTTCATGGACCAACCGCGCTTCCTCCCCTCCGAGCGCAGGCCACGAGGACATGTGCGCACTGGCAGTGCTCTCACCACCTGGGGGCGCAGCAGACGCGCTCCTTTCTCCAGGGAAGTCCAACCCAGTCACAGCAAGCTACGCATACACACGCGATAGGCTGACACGCGGAGAGACCGAGGCCATCCGCGGACAGGAAGCAAAGGCAAAACTGCTGGACGCGCTGGCTGGCGAGGACGGGGAGGAAACGAACTCTTCGTTGTTACGGTGAAGCACAGGTCCCATTCACCCTCCTGCCCCCGCCGGCCCCACAGCACAGTCGTCCTGGAACTCGGAGCTAAGAGGGCCAGTTCTCTCTTCTTCCTCGTGAGGAGGAAGGAGGGTAGCACAGGAGGCTAAGTGGGAGGAGAGATGAAAAAGGACCATTTCTTACTAGCATGGCTTCTCCTGATGAAATCAACACATCCTGAAGGGAGGAATTAGAGATCTGCTCTACACCCTTCATTTAACAAGTGACAATGGAGGTGTCGAATGGTGGAGTCCCAGGCTGGTGTCAGGGCTCTCACAGGCAGGAAGCTGTCAGTTATGCCCCTTACTCAGGGGGTTCTCCGGAGTCTCCTGAGCTGGAGGCCACAGACCCAGGCACGTGGTCCAATTCTTGTCAATGTCTAATGACAACAAAGTAGTTCTAATGGTTTGAAACTGTGCTGGTGTGAAAGGGAGGATGGCAGGCTTCAGGCTCCCAGGCGGAACTCAGGTCAAAGCAACAGGACCAGCGCTCTACCCGGGCCGGCCTGTGCACACGCCTGGCGACGAGGCCCACCTGGAGAGTAAGCAGCCTGAAAGGAAGAGGCTGAGCCCCGGAGGACAAGCTCCACCTACCTACCGTCCCTCCCCCGACCCCAGCTGTGCTGAGAGCGGGGGCCAAGGCCCGGGCTCCAGCCGCCCACCATGTGCTGAGCACCTTCGCCTGACAGTGAGGAGAGGTTGGCGGGCAGTGAGATGCCCATGGTGGGAACCAGGCCAGAGTCCCCGGAGAGTCAAGGCCACTCAGAGTGTGGGGGCCTTGTTGATAGCATGCCGGAGGGCCAAGGCCACTCTGAACATGGGAATCCTAATGAGCATGTCCAGGTGCAAGGACACAAGCACAACCTCACGGTCACTGTGTCCTTCTACAGCCAAGTGACCGATGTCATTGTTGGCAGGGGGCCTCTTTTCTCTAAGTAGTAATAACATGTTGTTAACTGGTCAGTGGGCAGGGGAAAAGGTCGAGAGGTCAGACGGAGCGGAGAGCTGGTACTGCTACAATGTAGGCTAAGAGCGCACAGAGCTCAGATATAGCTGCCATGGTACCCAGCCAGGGTGCTGAGAGTGAAGCTCAGAGTAGTTACTATGTGAGGCTACAGAGACCAGCCAGGGTGCTGGGCAGGGGAGACGGGAGAAGCTGCTGAGGCTATAGCTCTGAGGGAGTGCCGGAGGCCGTTCCACCCTTGCTGCTTGACACAGTCGCTGCAGGGAAGAAACATCTGCACAGCGTATGTTTCAAGGGACCTGGCATATACGGCATACTGTTCTTAATATGTTTGCTCCCCTTCTTAGCGCTATGTGTTATAACCAGAGCCACCTCCCCAAGAAAGGTTGTTTCCCCAGGTGGGAATGTTTCCCTAGAGTTAGGGATTAACAGGGCTAGGGAAGGGAATAAATCAGTAAAACCCCTTAACTAAGTGCCAGGCGGGTAGTTAATCAACTTAACTACGAACAATCACGCTTAAGCTACATAATCCTTACTTAGGCCATAGAATAGGAAAAACTCCTTATAGCAATAGGATAATGACCTTGGAATAGAGACAACAAACTAGCCCTTATAATGGAACACAGAGACTAACCTAGACAAGATTAAAATCAACAGAGCTAGACAGAGATAAGATTTTTATCAAAGGTCAGATAAGAAACTGTAAACATAAAACAAGGAACTGTAGAAGGTCAAAGGAGGATGCAAAACATATGATGATGTAACTATAGAGGCATGCTTATAGGATCAAATGGTATAAATACAGATGTAACAGGAGAATAAAGAGAGAACCTGGCTATGCTGATCATCTGAACACTGTCTCTGTGACCTTCATTCTTCACTGACTCCGTTCACACCTTTGGGAACCCCTGGACCGCTGGGGCTGGACCCCGGCAAGGGAGAGCTCAGGCACTATTGCTATGTAAAGCTATAGGTCTAGGCAGCGGGCAGCTGCTCAGGTAACAGTTGTGGGTACAGAGGTGAATGCTACTATGTGGGAAGCATATGTATTCACCAGCTGGTGGACGGATGCCTGTATGGACTGTTCTGTGAAGAGCTGTTTTGTCTAATGGCTTATGGCCACTGGCTTCCTGGATCCGGCCCGTTTGAAATGAATAAAACTAAAAAAAAAAAGACCGTACCCTTTTATGTAATGATGTTTACTTTGAATTTACATTAGTTCACACAAACACTCCATCCATGCTTTTGTTCCGGCCCTCCGGTCCAGTTTAAGAACCCATTGTGGCCCTCGAGTCAAAAAGTTTGCCCACCCCTGGTCTACACCCTCAACCTCTCATGGCTTCTCCATCTGAGACCTGGCGTCCAAGAAGGTCCAGCCCTGGCAGAGGGGCCCGGGCCCAACAGTGAGTGCAGAGAGAGGCACCTACTCTGGCGTAGTCAGGAAGAATTTGGAAGAATATATGGGCTCCGAGCAGCAGTGCTGAGCAGCGCTCCGGCCGTCCTCTGTCTCTGACACCCACCGAGTGGTAAGACACCAGGCGGCAGCACCCGGCACACTCCACAAAGGGCCGGCAAACGGCTCCAGCCGCGTCTCCTCTCGGGTGGGCGGAGTGGCAAGAAGGGGACAGAGGGGGTGACCAGACTCCCAGATTGCCTGCCCAGGGACCCACTTACCAGCAGAGTGGCAGGCAGACAACCTTGCCTGTCTCCCGTGCCTGGACACGGGCCAGCCTCGGTCCCGGGAAGCCAGAGCCCAGCGTGGGTTACCACTCTGGGTCAGCAGTGCAAGCGCTCCTTAAACAGGTGGCAAGCAATTGTGCAAGCGCAGCCAGTGAGGAGATGAGAGCGCCTGCAACAGTAACCTCAACAAATTCTACTGGCAGGAGCACTGCTCCTTAACGGCTCATTTTATGTTTAATGTGCAGGTCTATTTACGGGATCTGATGAAGAAAAAATAACTTTGCCGTATTTTTATCTCACAAATCGACGTTTCAATCCATTCTACCAGCAGAAGCAGTAAAGCTTGGGGTGCTTTGAGAAGCCGGTCTGCTCCTGGCCCACTCCCTGACCACAGGCACTGCGGGGGGATGGTGGGGGGGGGCCTCAGGTGCTCCCCCAGCAGTGAGTGAAGGCAGGCGAACGGCCATTTGTGGCTGCCGGGGGGATGGTGGGGGGGGGGCTCAGGTGCTCCCCCAGCAGTGAGTGAAGGCAGGCAAACGGCCATTTGTGGCTGCCGGGGGGATGGGGGGGTGGGGGGCTCAGGTGCTCCCCCAGCAGTGAGTGAAGGCAGGCGAACGGCCATTTGTGGAAACTTAGTGACCTGCTGCACTTTGCTATCCCGTGGGCAGGGCACTGATTCTCCACAGGCCCATCTGCAGTAGCGGTCTGGGAACATCTTAGACGTGCAAGTTATAGGGCCCACCCCAGGCTCCTGCGGCTGAAACTGTGGGGGGGGGGGGTGGCAGGAGGAGGTGGCAGAAGAGCCCTCAGAGTTAGCAGAGGGGCAAGCGAGAACGGGGAGCCACAGGGCCAGATCCTCACACAAGAGCGTGGTCGGCGGCAAAGCTGGGCAATGTGCTTCTCAGACACATTTATCGCCCATACCTAGCAAGGGAATCACTTTCATCTGAAAAAAACACGAAAATATCAGGCAAATATTTCTTCAAAAAGCTCTTATTTGGATACAAAGAAACAGGTTAATTTTTTTAAAATATGTTTTTATTGATGAGAGAGAGAGAGAGAGAGAGAGAGAGAGAGAGAGACTGGCATCAATGGTGAGAGAGAATCATTGGACTGCCTCCTGCACGCCCCCGACTGGGGTTCAGCCCACAACCCAGGCATGTGCCATGACCGGGAATGGAACTGTGACCTCCTGGTTCATGGGTCAACACTCAACCACTGAGCGACACCGCCAGGCCAGGCTAATATTTTCTCAAAGAAAAACATTATTAGAGACTTAGTTTCAAGTGTACATATGACCACAACCTGTAAACCTATTTTTACCCAGCCTAGTATGCCCTGTGCTTACTTTACATCCCCATGACGATTTTGTAACTACCAATTTGAACTTCTTAACCCCTTCATCTTTTTCACCAAACCCCTAGACCCCACCCCTCTGACAACAGTCTGTTCTCTATGACTCTGTATCTATTTTGTTTGCTCATTTATTTTGTTCTTTAGATTCCACATATAAATGAGATCGTATGGTATTTGTCTTTCTCTGATTGAATTTTTCACTGTAGCAAATGGTAAGTTTTCCTTCTTTTCTTACAGCCAAGTAGTATTCCACTGTGTAACTGTACCATAGCTGCCTCCAGATCTTGACTACTGTAAATAACACTGCATGCCTATAGGGGTGCGTATATTCTTTCGGGTTGGTGTTTTGGGAATTGCTGCCTTACACAGCACTTCCATTTTTAATTTTTTAAGGACCCTCCATACTGTCTTCCACAGTAGCTGCACCAGTCTGCATTCCCACCAGCAGTGCACGAGGGTTCCCTTTTCTCCACATCCTTGCCAGCACTTGTCATTTGTTGATTTGTTGATGGTAGCCATTCTGACAGGTGTGAGGTGATACGTCACTGTGGTTTTCATTTGAATTTCTCTATTAGTGATGATGAACATCATTTGACATTCTACTGGACATCTGTAGGTCCCCTTTGGAGAAGTATCTATCTGCGTCCTCTGCCTATTTTTCAATTTGTGTGTGTGTGTGCGTGCGTGCGTGTGTGCGTGCGTGTGCGCATGTGCACGTGTGTGCGTATGTGTGTGTGTGCGTATGTGTGTGTGTGCACACATGTGTGTGCATGTGTGTGTGTGGAGTTGCCTGAGGACATTTTACACAGCCAACGCCCTTACCTTTGCATCCAGGTCCAAGCAGAACCAATCCAGAAAGAACCTCATCCCAAACTGGATTTGCCCCTGGCGGGGAGTCCCAGGTCCACTCTGTCCTCCAAAACGCCAGCGCCCTGAGTCGGGGGGTGGGTGTGTTTCTCATCGCAGAGAGCAGGCTCGCCCTGACCGAGCGTGCCGGGGCCGAGCGCAGAGCCTGGGCGGCGGATGAATGCTTGCTCTGACACACATTTCTGTGAAAGAGAGGCTAAGGGACTGCTTGGCTATAGGAGCAAACAGCCCTGTTCGCCTGCCTCCTTATACTCTTGTCACAACCACTTGAACTAAAATGAACCTCTAGATACAATCAGCAGGGTAAGCATCCTTGACAAAGCACATGCTTCTACAAGGTCAGGTCTAAAGACTAAACAGAGCTTGTTGCAAACAGCTTGCCATGTAAGCAAATTCATCCCTCCCAACCCTCACCCCAAGCTCAATCAGCGGTGGGAATGCTTCTCACTGCGTCTGCCAATGGGCTGGGAAAAGGACGGCAAATCTCTACTAAAAGTAACAGAGTAAACACGTTCCGGAATAAAGATGGACGGCATCACTGCCAAAAGCCACACGAAGAATTTCAGGGCGAGCCACAGGCGGGACCAGAGCCGAGCTGAAGGGCGTCGAGGTAACTGCAAGGTGACCCTAAAATGCAAGCATGCCCTGACCTTCTGCAGGGAAAGAGGGGTTTCATTTTGTCCTGCAAATCCCAAACACGTTTATACTTCTGCTGGTTACAGGCTCTGACGTAAAGGGAGAAAAGGACTCCTACTTTCCGGAAAGAAACCTCCTCGTTCCCAAACCACGTCTGCGGGACACCGCATCCCGGGCTCAGGGAGCAGGCCACCTGTGTGTCACTTCACCAAGGAGCTGGCGTTTCCACTTTTCATTTTTTACTAGAGCAAATGTCACCCAAACACATTTATGCAGGCCCGTGATCAGGAGATGTTTTGGGTTTCTTCACGCCGACACATTTGACAACCCTCAAAGGAGCCAGGTGGGAAAGCAGGCCACCATTCTCCACTCACGGTTGCCTCCCTGTACGTCCACCCACTGTGGAGCCACCACGTCCTAACACAGGCCACTCGGGTGTGCAAAGTTCACACCAGCCGGAAGGCCGGCTGGTCACCCCGCATCACGCTATGTTCACCCTAAATAAAAAGCATGCTGCAAGTGAGTTACATGGCAAAACCGAACATGGTCCCCATCTAATCACTCACGCTGCCTTTCCAGGGGTTCTCAACCTGTGGGTCGCAACCCCTGAAAATACATCCTGCATATCAGATATTTACATCACGATTCATAACAGTAGCAACATTACAGTTATGAAGTAGCAACGAAAATAATTTTATGGTTGGGGGTCACCACAACATGAGGAACTGTATTAAAGGGTCGCGGCATTAGGAAGGTTGAGAACCGCTGCGCCTGAACTGTATCATAAGCAACTCCAATCAACCTGCAGCACAGTTAACATCTAGGTAGCACCTTAACACAGAGACTCGCCAGGCCAGCCCTCCCACCTGCCAGGCTAGAGCACACAAGTCCATTTCACACGGCCCTTCTCCCTTGAGTCCAGCCACCCCATCCCTCAATATGACATAATCTTCTTTCAAAACACCTCTGGGGTTGCCCTGTTCCTTCCCTTCCTGGTGTAAACGTCATTTACAAGAGCTCACAGCAGAGGAGCCCACACCTCCTCACGAATAAGGTCACCGCCAACGTCCGTGCTCAGCGCATGCCAGGCACTGCTTTGAGACTCGATGCTTACACTATTTATTGCCTTTCATCCTGTCAGCGACCCACTTTCCTGACGGGAAAGCGAGGTCTGAGTGTGGGAAGTGGTGGGGTGAGGAGGGGGATGCCTGCAGGGTCCTCGAAGCTGAGGGAAGGGCTCTGGCCGAGGACCTGGTTTTCCAGGTCTGAATTCTGGCCCCTCCTCCCTCTCCTTTCCATGGAAAAGAAGAGCCAGGGAAGGGGAGGGAGGGTGGCCACAGCGCGCCTGCGCCCACTGGTTTATAAAGACACGGCCTGTGTGGAGCTCACAGGCGGTGGGTTAGCCTTTGGCTGGAGAAGCGGCCTGTGGTTCCTCCCAGAGTGGGAGCCGCTCACGAGTGGTCTCTCCCCCGCGCTCACCGCTTCTGAACACCATGAGTAGCAGGAGGATCTTCTGGTCCGGTCGTCAGCAGACGGCAAAGCCCGGCCGAAGGAGGACTGGCGGTTTCACAGGCACAGCCCCCAGCCTCCCATAGATGGGGGGCCGCCACTGCCTTCTCCCCTTTCCTCCAGCACAACCCCTTCAAACTCCTGCCACGCCCTCCACCTCCGGGGATGGCTGGGCTGAAGGCCCTCTGAGGACGCGGGAAACTGTTCTGTGTGCTGAGCACGTCCTTCTTAATGATCAGTCAGTTCAACTCCTACACCATCTTGGGCGAGGAGTGCCGGCTACACCGGGCCCTGGCTCCCAGCGCCCCCTCCTGAGCCCACCGCGTCTGGTTCTGGCTGCCCTTCCTTCCCCTTGTGAGGCAGGTCCATCGCAGGCCAGTCAGCTCAGAGGGTCCACCAGACAACCTCCAGGCAGGGACGCGCCTGCAGGCGGACGGACGGACTGCGCAGAGGCTGAGCTGTGCGCCCAGCCTGACAGTGCTGCGCCCCTGACTCTCCTGCCCTGACCTCGCCATGCTGCCCGCTTTCCCCAGGCGGATGGGCTGTGGTGTGTGCCCTGGGGGTGGGCAGGAAGCTGTACCTGCTCCCCTGCAGGGCTGACCGGCCTGTGATCACCGGCGGCGGCAGGATGGTGGCTGTGCTGGCTGCGCGCCCACACTGTACGTGCCCCAGGTCACTCCTGGGTCCTCTGCCCGTTAGTCTCCGCCTCTGGCAGGTCCCACCAGGTGCTGTGGGTGAAAGGGGGACACCTGGGGTGTGCAGCCGCTCTCCACACAGCTGTCGGCTCCCAGAGGGGCTCACCTCTGCTCTGGGGCCTGGGATGCTCAGTTCTGGCCGCGCTGCCCCAGCCCCACGAGTGTATGGACGGGCGGCTGTGTGTGTTTAATCTCAGTTAAAGGCATTCACACTAACAAGTAAACGGGAGTAGTATATACTCACACATGCCCATTCCTCCAGCAAACAGTGTGCCAGCCACGCCGCCAGAGCCCTTGGCCTCAGACGCGGGCTCCAGCTGGAGAAACAGACAGAGTGGGAGCCGCTCACGCATATTCTCTCTCTACCCCACGCTCACCGCTTCTGAATTTCCTGAGCAGCAACCAGACCATCACACCACAGGAGACAGCCACACCGGCCACAGACAACGCTGACGGTGGGTCATCACCTGCCAAGAACAGGCTCTTTCAAGGCATTACTCGTTATCAGCTCAACGACTGTCCTAGGAGAAGTACTACTATCGTCCCACTTTCCAGGTGAGAAAACTGAGGCACAAGAGCCTTACCAGCCCCAAATTGTACAGTGCCCAGTGGAGGGCCATGATCAGGCCAGGGGACCAGACCTTCACCACAGGACTGAGTGCATGAGTACTGAAAGACGGAAGGGCATGAACTAGAAGGCCTAGGAGGAGGCCACAGCTCTAGCTTCAAAGGAGAGATACCATTCAGTCCGGCAACCTGGCAAGGAGGGGAGCAGTGGTGGAGGTGAGGGGCAGGCCAGGCAGCAGGGACAGCATGTGCAGCGGCACAGAGGTGTGATGTGCAGGGCCTCGCTGGGAACAACCAGGGTGACATTTCTAAGGGCTAAGTGATCGAAGATGAAGCAAAAGTCAGTTTTTTTAAGGCCTTTTTCTACCACGGAGCCCAGACTTTATCCTCCATGAAATGGAGACCCACACGTCTTTAGAGAAAGAAGTGAAACAATTAGATCTATGATTTGGAAGATCAACTCCTGTCACGATAAAAGAGGCTGATGGGATGGAGAGAAGTCGGGAGCAGGAAGACAGGATGCAGGCAGGTGAGCCAGCGGTGATCCGGGCGGCCAGCGGAGAGGCGAGGCCACTTAGGCTGCGGCGGCAGCACACGCTGGACTGTGGCTGCAGGCTCCGCGAAGTTACCACGGCTCCCCTTGCAAACCCAGGGGCCTGCTGGTGTGGATAGAAAAACCCGGTCGCCTCAGTCCATACTCTTGGGACATGATGTAGAAGCAGGGCTTGAGTATGAACTTTAGACTTTTAACCCAGATGTCAATAAAAATAAGGGTGGCGGGGCGAGTCCTTGAGATAAATTTACAAATATGAAAACCCTATTATGGAAATGTGGCCATAGGTATCTGAATAATGACGATCAGGCCCCAACTTAATCTAGATGCTGAGAACCAAAGGTATATTACTGAATTTTCACTTTAAATTTTTTCAAATATTTTAAATTAAATATTATTTTTGGTTAATTTTGCAATCAGAAATTTTTTTCTAGTATAAAATACTAGAGGCCCAATGCACGAAATCCGTGCAAGGGGCTTGGCCCTCGCAGCCCGGCTTTGTCCGGAAGGTCATCCGGCTGCCGGTCTAATTAGCATCTTACGCTTTTATTGTTATAGATCTGCCTCATTTCTAGTGCATGCAAACTGTGCTTAGTCAAAATCGTGCCATATCACAAGGAAAAGGCAAAACTAAATAAATGGGAGAAGGGGGGTTATGCAGAGTCCAGCTGAATAAAATAATGGAGGAATAGTAACCATGTAAATCCAGAGAATCCGGTCAGTTGTTAAGTCCAGGTGCACATACAACATATGTCAGCAGCAGGCGAAGGGGTCTGGTCGCACCCGTCCATCTTTTTGCACAGCTAGGAAAACTAAGCCCACCCCATAGAATGGAACTCCACATGCATGTGGACGCAGTGAATGTGTGTGTGTACGTGTGTCTAAATGTTTTTTGTTACTGATTTTAGAGAAGCAGCGAGAGGGAGGGCGAAACATTGATGAGAGAGGGTTACATCGATCAGGTGTCTCCTGCAGGCTCCCCACTGGGGATCGAGCCAGCAACCCAGGCCTGTGCCCTGCCTGGGAATCTAACCAGCGACCTCCAGGTGCAGGGGACGATGCTCAACCCACTGAACCACCCACCAGGGTCTGAGTGTGTTTTAAACCATGGACTAGTCAAGAGGCCCAATTCAAAAGCTGCATTATTAGTGGAATAAAGTGAGAGCTCTTTCCTCCCTTCCTCCACCTGTGCCCCACTCCACGGGGGCCGGTCAGGACACACAGAGCACGAGCACAGAGAGCCTTTGCTGGACCCAGGGCCGCGTCGGTCCCAGGACACCGTGCTCCATGTAATGTGCCACCTCCCGCTCAGCGTAAGGTAAAGGGGGTGCTGCCATGCACTCTGACAAAGGACTGCGTAATGATTAAAAGGCAACTGACTTACAGCATCCCCTTTAGTTAAATTAATGCAAAAAGACCTTTTTAAAAGAGAGATCAAACTGATGGCTGCTGGAGGGGAGGGGGGAATGGATGAGAAGGTGAACGGAGACAGTCAGTAACAGTGTGATCACAGGCAGGCACAGTGGCAGGCGGTGACTAGAATTAGGAACACACCGTGAGGTATACAAATATCAAATCACTGCCTTGTACACCTGAAATAAATGTTGTACACCAACTATACTTAAATCAAAAAATAAAAAAGTCAAATCAAACCGAAAAATAAATGAGAGCCCTGAGTGTTGGTCTTTTTTGTCCTTTCAGAGTGATTCTAATAAGCATATTGTACTAAACATTCCTAATAACATTATGCTCAATCATTTCTAAAATTTTAATAGTCTAACAAAACCAAACTCCTGAGTTTAAAGAAATGTGGTCTTAGAGCGTATCTGTAAAGCTTTATAAATAACCATGATCCCACTTTAGACACATAGCCAGCAGTTAGGGCATTCTATCCAGTGTCAGGAGACGCACAGGGACCCAGCAGATGGTGCACCCGCGGCAGCGGGCACGGCACTGGCAGGACTGCGTGGACGCTTGCTGTGCCCCCATCCCTGGGGAGCTGGGCCAGCGCCTCCCCTCAGCCCTCGGCTGCCCTTCTCCAGCCCCAGGCACATGGTCAGAACACACAAGGGGGGCCCACTGATTGGCTCAAAGTGGCATCTGACCTCCCGGGCCAAGGAGGGCTCCCCCAGGCGGAGCACAGAGAGCCTCTGAGGACGCACATGCACATGCCTGCCGGCGGCCACACTCCTGCCGGCGGTGGAGGCCGCCTCCTGCCTCGGGTGCTGAGAGGGACGGCCAGTCTGCCGAGTGCGGAGTGGCCGAGCTGAGGGCAGGGGCCTTCCCAAGTCCCCACACCCGCTGAGCCCTGGGCCCAGTCCCACCGGCCTGCCCACATCCCTTCGTAAGACACCTTTTCCTGGGACAACTTCTCTGGCCGCAGGGAGCTCAGGAGGGCTGCTGTCACCTGCCACCTGGCAGCCCCTCCAGGCACAACTGGAGGAGACGTGAGAGGGACAGATGCCAAGGAGGGAGCTGGGGAGGCATCAAGTCCAGGCCGCGAACAAGAAGGCTTCCAGCTGCTGGGAGAGAAGCGGAGGCGAGCGGATCGGTGAAGCCCACCTGCTGGTGCTGAACCTTGTCGGCCACCACCCCAAAGCCGATCTTCTCTTCAACAGCGAGCTACGGAGGAGGGCACAGCACGTTCGTTCAAAATGCACGTGGCGGCTTCCTGCTGACAGCAGTGGGCAGGCTGTGCCGGGGCTTCGAAGGGCCGCTCTGCCCCTCCGCCTGCAGCTTCCCCTCCCCAGGAACCGCCCCTCTGCGTCCTCACAGCAGCTGACGTGAATGCACTGTCAGGGCGCCCGCTCATGGTTTTCTCCAGGCACGCACGGGACGACCGCTACCCATTTCCAGCGGCGTTGCCGGTCATGCTCACCTTTTCGCTGTTTCCCAAACCTAGCCAGTGAGTACAGGATGAGCACGCTCCCTGCCATGGTCCATCTCTACTGACCCCCCACATGCCAGGGGAGCGCAGAGAGCCTCTGAGGACGCACACGCCTGCCGGTTCATTCCACTCCCCACACTCCTGTGAGTCCCTGTGCCAGATGCGGCCTGCAGGCGTCAGAACCACTGCCGTCCAGCCACGCTCCTTCTGTGCCACTGGGGCCGGAAACCAGAAAGCTCTGTTTTCCGAACCCTTGCCAGCCGGATTCTTAGTCAGTCCTGCCAACGAGGCCCTGGGGCAACATTAAAGGGCAGGGAAAGGGCAAAGCCTCGCCACCCCAGAGTGGCTCCTGGCCAGGCAGATGCTGCTGCAGCAATGGCCGCCGGCTCCAGCTGCCACTGAGCAGGCAGGACCCTCGGCTCAGGCTTCCGGCAGGGGCAGCAGGGGGAGCGCCTGCCTGGGACGCGGGGAACTGCTTCCCAGACCAGGGAGCAGCAGCTTTCTCAGCTCCCGACCTTTGGATGACACGTCTTCTCCCTGCGGCTCCTGCGGCCCTTCTCACACTGGGCAACCACCCAGTCCTGGAGCCTGCCGGTCTGAAATAGAGAGGAGGTTCCTATTGTCCTAGCAGAGAGGCCCGGGACAGAGGGGGGGTAGGGGAGGCAGGAGCCACCCCACAGGCTGGGCAGGCAGAGGCCAGCAGCAGTGACTCCCAAGCGAGTCAACACAGAAATAAACAGAGGGCCATCACTCCTCACCACCTGTCACCTGTGATCTGACTGCTGAGGGTCCCTGGAGCTGGGCAGAGCTGACATCACCCGCTGAGATGACTGGGCAGCTGGAGGAGAACCAGCAAGCCAGCCCGCACCAGCCACTCAGCAGCCAAACCTAGAAGAAAACCTGCAAGTTCCTTCCTCTGGCCGTGTTCCAAATGCCATGAAGGTCGTTGCTGAGCCAGGGGGCAGCCCAGGGCTCCCGCAGCGCAGCCACCTTGTGGGCAGGGAGGCAGCCGGCAGCCAGGCCCAGGAAGAGCCCCACCCAGCCAGACAGGGTGCTCCAGTCAGAGGCTCAGAGACAAGGGTCCTGAGCCCCTCCCCCAAACTTGCTTTGGATGCTTCCAGATGATACTGAAATTTCCAGATATTTGGAATGCTTATGGAAACAGGGATGAAAGGCAGGAACCTGAGTTTGTTACAGAAAATCCAGGCTGTGTCACTGTCGTAGCTGGAGCAAAAGCTGGGGGTCTCCCACCCACCCAAGACATGAACGGGAAGTGAGCGCTGCAGGTGACACCGGCGGCCGAGCACACCCATGTAGGGCCTGAGGGCCGCACGCGGCCTTCTCACACCCGCTGCTCCCCACGGTGGCCTGCAGTGAGGGACATGGAGCTATGCCAAACAGCCAAACCAAGACACGAAGGGACCGTTGGCTTCAAATTACTCCTCCGTGGGAGTCGTCAACTCCCCAAACAGCGGATGGCCCGCAATCATGCTTAATACTGTTTTATTTTATTTGGTTTTTGTAACCACAAAACCAGCGATTCCAAGACACTCATTTGCAGACAAGGCGATTATGAACATGATTAGTGTTCAAAGGAAAAATCACACTAAAAGAATCCAAGTGACTAAGGGTGGATCCTGCAACTCACACGTGGGAGGAGCTCCGTTACACAAACCAGGCACTGAGGTCGAAGAAAAACACAACTAATTTTCAAAAGGGTCTTAGCTGATTACTTTTCCCTTGAAAGGCCGCATGGCAGACAGCACCCCGGCCCACAGCGATTTAAGGCAAACCGTAAGCTCCTACGTAATGCTTACATCCCAAGGGAGATGAGGAATCGCACAGAAAGGTGCTGCAATGACAACTGAGAAAAGGAAGCATGTGGGAGCAAAAATAAGTTTAAACAAACCAACGTGAAGTTAAATTTAAAAATTACGCTCTGGTAAAAAGTAACATTGAGAAATGGTACCTATCTGGAGTTTGCTTTACAGTAACCTGGTGGGCTGACAGCGGGAGGGGGCGGGGCACGGAGAACGAGCTGGCCCGGCTCCCACTGCGGCCAGCACAGGCCACAGCTCAGAACAGCACCCTTCACTTGAGAGTGCTCCCCCCAAACATCAAGAATCCAAATTCCAGGAAGAAGCCCCGCCCAGCCAGGCAGGGGGGCTCCTGTCAGGTGCTCAGAGCCCCTCCCCCAATTCCTTCAGAAGCTTCCACACACCGTGCCAATGACACGTACACCGCCCCCAATGAATGTCATTTATTGCTAACTTTTTACAAAATAAAGGTAAGCCGAAATCAGATCACCAGGTATTCAGGCGACATGGCATGACTTAATGTCTAAATGGATCGAGCTGGTGACGATTCTGTAAAGCATTTTTTCCAATTATACAGCATGTAGAGCTTCTGACGCCTAATTTCATTGGACAAACATGTAACTCACGCGCAGCACTGCCTCAGATGACCTCCGTGGATGACTCACACCTCCCACGGCCGCCCGCACGGGAGCTGCTAAGTGTGAGCTAAGCAGGCTCCGCTGGGGACACAGACTTCTGGGACGCCCGGAGGCCGCAGACAACCTGAGACCCGCCCCCTCCCCCAAGGCAGGGCAGCCTGGCAGTCAGGTCTGTAATTGGGTCACTACCCCTGGGCACAGCTGACCAGACCGGCCCTGGACACCGGCCCTACCAGACAGGAGCCGGGCTCCAGGCCCCGATGCACCAATCCGGGAACTCACACCCAGACACAAAATGCCCCTGCACGCCTCACAGGCGGACACCAGTTCTGACCAAGATGTCGATTTTGTTTCTGTTCAAACAGAAAGCGCTGAGAGCGAGTCAGCCATCGGCTCAGGGCAGAGGCCCTGAGCGGCTGTGTGGGCCGCAGGTCACCTGGCGCGGCGTCCCGGACTTCCAGCGGTGCGGCCCAGCGGAGGCGCTCTGCCCCCCCAAACGGAGCCAGTTACACAGGTGCTTCCTGCACTCCCACAGGGCGACACCACGCAAAACCAGGACGCACCAGGCCGCTCTCCCAAAGCCGCCTTCCCTGCAGGTGGCCGGGCCCGAGGCAGCCTTGGCAGGGAGGAGCTGACACCTGCTGGAGGGGTGCCTGAGCTTCAGACCTTCCCAGGAAAGCAGAGCACGGAGAAGCCACAGCTGCGTGAGCCCCAGCACGCCAGGGGCCCGCTGCCGTCTGAAGGCTGTGTCCTCCCAAATTTACACGGAAATCCTAACACCCAAGGGGGTGGTCTAGGGCAGGGGTGGGCAAACTTTTTGACTCGAGGGCCACAATGGGTTCTTAAACTGGACCGGAGGGCCGGAACAAAAGCATGGATGGAGTGTTTGTGTGAACTAATATACAATCAAAGTAAACATCATTACATAAAAGGGTATGGTCTTTTTTTCAATAGTTTTATTCATTTCCAACAGGCCGGATCCGGCCAGCGGGCCGTAGTTTGCCCACGGCTGGTCTAGGAGGTGGGTGGGGCCGTGGGGGTGATCAGTCTCGAGGGAGAAGCCCTCCTGGTGGGATCGGTGCTCTCGTAAGAGGGACCCCACACAGCTCCCCGCACCTTTCCACCACACGAGGCCACTGAGGACGGATGCAGGCTGACCCTCGCCTGGCCCAGCCGGCACCGCCCTGACTTCCAGCCTGGAGGACTGTGAAGAACACGTTCCTGCTGCTCACACGCCCCCGGCCCGGGGAACTGGGGCGCGACAGGCTGGGGCGGGAGAGGGGAGATTCTGGGTGCGTGGCACCACAGGAGTCTTTCCACTGAACTGGGAGTTACCTGCTCAGGCTACACACATCCTGTGGGTGGTCACCGCAGGGCACGGGAAACAGGAAGTGACCTGAGCGAGGCAGGGTGGAGCCGGCATGCCCCGGGCAGCGAGGTGGGTCTGCCAGAGCAGTGCCAGGCCCAGTGCAGCGGCGGGGGACAGAGAAACCCACCGGGCGAACCAGAGCCAGAGCGGGCGGGCGTAGGAGGTGCCGGGAGGGGCCCCGGCTGTGGAAGTGGGAGGGGGGAAGATGCCGATTCCAGAAGGAAGAGCTCAGGGAAAACTAGGAGGAAGTCAGAATCCTCCAGCTCCTGGAAGTCAGTGCCCACAGCTGTGCTGTTTTCCTCCCGTGTCCTCTGCAGTGCCGACCCACTCAGCGTACCTGCGAGTCCAGTGCGGGGGGCGGGGCGGGGTGGGGTCAGGCCCCAGGCCCAAGATGCAGTCGCTGGAAGAAGCTGACCTGGGCCACTGCCTAAAGGGCGAACAGAAGGTGGACAGAGGCTCGGGTGAGAACCAGGACGAGGCCGCAGTCACTGGGGAGACAGGAAGGTGCTGCTTTCCTGGCCATCACCCTCACCGAAGCACAGGCAGGTCAGGCAGGACGTCTAGTTCCATTCGTTCCCGGGCTGGAAGGTGCTCTCGGGGGCTGAGTAAGCAAGCTGAGTGTTTGAGCTGGGCCCTGAGAGCGTTAAAGCCAAGAGTCTAAATCCATGGTTCTCAAACTCAGGGCCAGAGAGGTCAAGAGCTCCCAAGAGGCTCAGAGAGGCTGTTAGGAAGATACCGATAAGAAAAAGCAGCACTCACCACTTCCTCCACCCCACCCCCACCCCACCCCACTCCCAAGGCTGCGGCCAGGGTGGCACACAGGGCGCGTGCAGGCTGTAGCTCCCAGAGGCTTCGAGCCGAAGCGCTGCTGCAACGCCTACAAGGCTCACTTTCGAAGGGTGGCTGGAGGGAGAGGAAGGAAATTAGGCCCTCACCCTCCTGGGCAGGGAGAGAGTGGGCCTGAGGAAGCTCTGAGAAGGGCTGTAAGGGAAGCAGAGCTCTGAGCGATGGGAGGCCTGACAAAGGAAAGGAGGCCTGCACACCAGAAGGCTTGTACTCCAAACAGAAACGCCTAAGTTAGAAAGAGCGGCCAGCAGTGCTGACCCAGCATGTGCTTTCTCCGAGGAAGGGCTGGGAAGTCAAAGCAAGTCTCCACAGCTTCGCTCACGGACGGAATGCGTGTGCCCCCAGGTCCATGGGCCACCCCCATTCCCCGGGGATGCTGCTGGAGGCGAGGCCTCGGGGGGCAATGACAGGTCAGGCTGAGGTCAGGCAGCGCAGCCCCGGATGGGACTCATGCGCCCTGAGAGGAGGCGGCCAGAGCGGCCTCCCTCTGCTGTAGGAGGCGCCTCCAGATGACCGCTGTCTCCACCCGGAGCAGCGCCCTCACGGGGGACGCGTCAGCAGGCGCCTGGACCTGGGACTTCCCAGGCTCCGGAACTATGAGAAGTCAGTATCTGTCGTTTAAGCCCCAGCCCCGGTGTTATGTCATAGCAACCGAGCTAAGGCGGCCTGTTTCAGAGTTTTCACCGAAGCTGGTGATGGCAAGGAATGAGAAACATCTCTGGAAATATGTGGCCAAATGTCACTTGGTTTCAGGTTTCTTACTATGAAGTCAGAATGATAACTACCAAAGAGGATAGGAATGGTGATATTAACATCAGAATTGCCAACACTGAAAACTGAATGTCTTAGATTATAAGCAATATTTAATGCAATATTGCTTACTTCCCCAAAATGACCTCCTTGAATATCTGAAATATTAAAAAGCTAAAAATATTTTCAAAAATCCTTTTCTTGAACTGTTAAAAAAAGATGTTTGAATGTGAACTAATGAAAAATAACTCTACTAAATACCAGAATATGAGGCAACGTAGCCTGGTGAGACGCCACAGACGGCTCCCGCTCCGAACTGTGGCCTCGGCATTTCACAGTCACGGCCTATGCTTCTGGAGCACATCGACACCCTTTAGAAGTGATCGGTACTCTCTACAGCCTTCTATTCTAAGGAAACTACTTTACATGTGACCACTGTGGTCACATACACACACACACACACACACACACACACACACACACACACACCCGACAATCAGTTTCAGCACTTCCTAGCCGCAGAAAAACACTCTCTTATCACTGATGCATATACCTCAGAAAGATACAAGCCAGCTACGAACACTGCCCTTTAAAAAGATCTTCGCCCTGGCTGGTGTGGCTCAGTAGGTTGGGTGTCATCCCATGCACCTACAGGTTGCTGGTTCGATTCCAGGTCAGGGCACGTGCCTGGGTTTGGGCTCAATCCCTTGTAGGAGCCTGCAGGAGGCAGCCGATCAATGTTTCTCTCTCACAGTGGTATTTTTCTCTCTTTCTCCCTCTCCCTTTCTGTCTCTTCTCAAAATCAATACACTGCTCTTTAAAAAACTAAAGGTCTTTAACATCAGACAACCCTTGAAGTTTAAAGACTTCTGAGTAAGCCATGTCCAAAAGATCACATTTTTAAAAACAGTGATTCTTAGAAATTCCTTTTGCCACCACACCCCACCCACACAGCTCCTGGACATTCCTTCACCATTCCCTCTCACTCCTGTACTATACCCTTTCTTTATTATTAGTGCTTTTCATCCTGTGACTTAAAAAATGCAAAGGTACGTCTATAATGTCATGTACCAGGCACCGTTCTCCATGTTTTTTTGCTCATTTTAATCTTCATAGCAGCCCCCTTCCCAGTGAAGGCAACTGAGACCCTGAGAGGTGAGCTACCCGGCCCAGCTCACAGTCTGGGGGATGAGGGGGTGGGGAGGGGGGAGCCAGGACCTGAACCCAGGGCTCTGGTTCCGGGCTCCTGAAGTAAAATTACAAGAAAAGGCTAAAAAGTAAACATTAAGAATTACAGAAACATCATGCAAGGAAGGGTGATCAAAGTCCACGTGAGGAATAAGAAACCTCATTTTTCTCAGGTTTTCCTCCTGAATCAGTCTTATGGGCAGTGCCCTGACGCACACGGTGGACAGCTGGCAGTGCGGGCACACCTGGCTCCGGCTGCAGGTGCAGGACCTGCGGGCCCTCCCGGCCAGGCGGAATTCACCCCGCGCCTGTGGCTGCATCCACACAGCCCACTCCTTCTGAGAAACCTGCAGCCATAGATGCCTATCGCCTGCAGTTGAGCTGTTCTTCTGTAAGGCGTTCGTTATAAGGAGTCACAATTTTGTGCTACTTTTAGACAGCTGGTATCTAAGCTTTCTGAGAAATGTTACTATATTTTTCCTGCAGTTGCTTCCTGAGAACTAAGAGCTGGGGAGTTACCAGCACAGTGCGAGTCATGATTAGCGAGCAGAGGGCAGGAAAGAATGTGAACCAGGAATGCATCAGCTGTTTTACAGAGCAGGAGTGTCCTTCAATAGGGCCAGCCAGCTGGGAGGCCACGGGCGGGGACGCCATCTAGGGCTGTCCTGATGTGGTTTAATAACATATATCTGGTCCTAGTCCCCAGTTCCTGGAACAGAGCTGCTGGGAATTTCCTGAGTGATAGGGGCGGTGGGTTAGAACCCGCCCCTCTGATTGCACCCAAGTGTATGCTAATGAAGTGACTTGGGGTTGGCCCTAGGACAGCGCAGGATGGGGGCCGGACATGGAAAGACCAACCACGTGGTTAGAGGGTGGACACTTTTGGCCCCGCCCCTAAAACCTACTTTTCATCTCAACTTTTCACATGCAGAAAGCAAGCAACTACCTGAAGACAGGGGCGAGGGATGAGTAATAAAGGGGAGAAGGAATTAATATTTATTACATGGAGCTGACATGCTGGGAAGGAGGGAGCTGGAGACCTGCTTATAAACTCTGGAACCACACAGAGCTTCAGGCTGGTGAACACACTGAGGTGCTGGCTGGCACGCCCCGGGGGGGTGCCCAGGCTCTGCACCCCTCTCTCCACTACCTGGTCCTATGGATCTCCCGCTGTAATAAACCATTGATAGAGTGTAAAGTGCCATTCCAGCAAACTATGAAACCGAGGTAGGGGTGTTAGACACCCCCAATGCGTAGCCAGCCAGTCAGAGAGCGCAGGCGGGCCAGGACTTGGCACTGGCGTCAAAAGTTAAAGACAGTCTTGTGGACTGAGCCCTTCACCGATGGGGTGTGTGCCATTCCCAGGAGCTGTGTCAGGACTGAGTGGACTTACAGGCTCCCAGTGGGCGTCGGAGAAGCAGAGGTGGGCGAGCCCAGCTGTGTCCCACCATAAGGGGCAAACACACACTGTCCAGAGACTTATGCAAAAGAACAAAAAGGGAAAATTTGAAAATCCAGTCTCTCACTAGTAATGTTTTTGGTTGATTATAAGTGAAAATGACATGGGGCTAAATAAACTACATTACTACAATTATTTTCATCTATTTCTTTCAACTTTTTAATGTGATTACTAGGAAATTTAAAGTTATACATTTAGCTCACACTTGTGACTTACGTTCTACTTCTACTGAATGGCACTATTTTAAATACATTGATTTCTAAATATTTAGGAGACTAAAACCTACTTTTCATCTCAACTTTTCACATGCAGAAAGCAAGCAACTCCCTGAGGATGGGGCGAGGAGTGAGTAATAAAGCGGAGAAGGAATTTCTACTTATGACCTGGAGCTGACCTGCTGGGAGCCGCCCAGTACCTGGCAGTTTCACCCTCACAAGCCCTCGGGTGAGCGCCCTCCTGCTGTCCCAGCAAGGGCGCCAGCCTCCAGCCAATCCAGTGGCCGAGCAAGGACTCCCGTGGGGCAGCTTCCGGCTTCACTCCCATTCCTTCCTGCGCAGCAGGGCTGGCCAACGTTTTCTGGAAAACGGCCAGGTAAGTATTTCAGGCTTTTTGAGCCATACAGCCTCTGTTCCAATGACTCACGCTTCCCTTGGAGCATGAGGGCAACCACAGATCATATGTAAATGAGCAAGCCTGGCTGGGTTCTAATAAACGTGCTCGCAGCAGGCTGGGAGCCGGGTTTGGCCTGTAGGCTGTAGTTTGTCAACCCAGCGCTGCACTGTAAAACGGGTGGGGAACCTTTTTTCTGCCAAGGGCCATTGGATATTTATAACATCATTTGAGGGCCATAAGAATTATCAACTTAAAAATTAACCCGCTGTATTTGGTCAAACACTTAATCAACTCACCCCTAATGCCTTGGCAGGGCCAGACCACATGATTTCTCGGTCCTTATACAGCCCTCCGGCCAGCTGTCCCCCTCCCCTCCCCCCCCACCCTGCTGTAACACACACAAAGACAACAGGCCTACATGGAGTCACTCGTGCTAAGCCCCAGGTCATCACACTGAGACTTACAGTTTCAGCCTCGCCCAGAAGTGGACTCTTAAACCGGTCCATCAGGAGTCCCCTGACCAGCACCAGCGAGGACATCTGCCTGGTGATCCCTGCATCCCTGAAGGAAAGTGACCTTGTCATAGTCAGCCCATTTTTGCCAGAATGACTTCCT
Organism: Myotis daubentonii; assembly: GCF_963259705.1. Lineage (NCBI taxonomy): Eukaryota > Metazoa > Chordata > Mammalia > Chiroptera > Vespertilionidae > Myotis > Myotis daubentonii. Next base: position 10,827,137 of record NC_081851.1, on the reverse strand, counting down.
CTCCGCTCCCTTCTGCCTGTCTCTCCTCTTGAACAGCTCCTTGGAGGTCCTTTCTGCCCACTACGAGGTGCTGACTGATTCATGAATCGCTGAATAAAACCAGTAAGATCTGTAAAATAAATATCACTCACTTGAACTTGGTTTTTTAACAAAACCATGGAGAGAAACAGATATTGTTAAATAAATGATTCTATCCATCATCATCAGTGCATCAAATGTGACATTTATAGAGGATACCACTCGCAAAATACTAATGAGGCTATTACTGAAGCCAGGCTGCTGGGAAGTCACACTCACTGCACATCACAAGTAGGCCATTTAGGTTTTGCCACTAAAGGTATTAACAGCAAATTACATTTGGTTCAACATAGACGATGCATGTGACAAAGACAAAATTAAACATACATATCGAGGGAACACGAAGTGGAAACATGAGGTGAAACACAGGTCTAGGCCTCGGGGTCTCGCCAGTGGGAGGGTAACTCGACCCTGGCACCGAGGGGCGTGGACCTGGCAGGGCAGCTTGGCACGCAGGGTCACATCCCTGACAAATGTCCCCTCCTCTCATGCCCCATTTTGAACGACACCACAGGCAGCAGGAAAATGGAGCAAGGCCCTCCGCTAAGTTATTAAACTCATTTGAAAACTTTTTAAAATATTAACTCATAAATCTAACAGTGCTCAGTACAGATGGCAATGGTTTGAGGGTAGGCGGGGGGTAGGGGGAACCCTGCTCGCCCTCCAGGTGGAGGGAAGTCCAAGGAAAGGAGATGGGGATTTAACTGGCAGGCGGCCCTGGAGAGGCCTGCTTCCTGGTTAGTACCTCAGTGGGCCATGCATAAACACAAAGGGAGCCACACTAGAGGAGCACACCTCAATGAGTAAGAGAGAGAGATCGGCTCCTCCCACCTCCAGGCTCCCAGGAGTCCTCCACATGCAGACAGCTCCCCTTCGGAGAGGCCCTCAGTCCCTGCGTCTCTGCTACTCCCTGCGCTTACCATGCTCACCTGCCCACTAAGCCCCACTACCCCGCCTTCATTTTTTCATTTTCTTTTTTTTTCTTTTTTTTTTAAATATATTTTTTCTTGATTTTTTACAGAGAGGAAGGGAGAGAGATAGAGAGTTAGAAACATCGATGAGAGAGAAACATCGATCAGCTGCCTCCTGCACATCTCCCACTGGGGATGTGCCCGCAACCAAGGTACATGCCCTTGACCGGAATCGAACCTGGGACCCCTCAGTCCGCAGGCCGACGCTCTACCCACTGAGCCAAACCGGTTTTGGCTTCATTTTCTTTCTTTCCTTTTCCTCCCTGCACCCATCTTTTCCTCTGGTAATAGCAATACTGTTGGCTGTGTCTACAAGTTTTCTTGTGTGTGTTTTTTTAAAAGAGTAGTTTATTGATTTTTAGAGAGACAGGAAGGGAGAGGGAGAGAGAAACATCAATATGAAAGCCCAATACCCATGGGCTGCCTACTGCACCCTCCCACCCTGCCCCCCCCCCCACACACACACACACACACACACGGTATCCAGCCTGCAGCCTGAGCATGTGCTCTTGACCTGGAATCGAACCGGCGACTTCCTGAGGCAGAGGCGGCCGCCCAACCAACTGAACCACACCAGCCAGGGCTTTTTTTTTTTTTTTGCTTAATCTCTTCACCCCAATTTTTTTTTTTTTCATTTTCTTTAAAAATCTTTTTAAAGGACATACTATAAAGCAGCGGTCACCAACCGGTGGCTCGTGGACCACTGGTCCGTGAGGTCCAGAAGGTTGCCGACCTGTGATTTCTACTATATCTGAGCCAAACAGAAGAAAAGTCATAAAAACCTAGTAACGAGGTAGGTTTGTAATTCCAGGGAGTTCTGCATGGCAGCAATCTAACCAAGGACAGAAGGAACAGGTTCAACTTGCCCACCGGATTAAGTCACGTCCACGTCCCGCTTGGCAGCCAATCACCACAAACTCAGAAGCTTAAACGGCTCAGGTTTCCCATCTCAGTTTCGGTGGGTCCAGAGTTTGGGCACAGCTCACTGGGCTCCGAACTGGTTACTCAACCACAGAGCGATACACCTGGCTGGACAGAAACCTGCACTCACACCGCTCTGAACGCACCTCTGGGAGGCCTTCTACCTGCTACAGCCGTGGCAAATTTACTAACAATATTTGCAGCTCTTTCTGAAAATGCCTTTAGAGATCAGATTACCAGTTCAAAGAGTAGTAGGCCCATGACCTCTGGCTCACTTGGCCAGTGACCAAAAGGAGGAATCCAGTTCCATCACTCCCTCTATGTCCAAACAGCGCCAAACAAGCAGCTGTTATTAACAAAACTGCACTCCCCTCCGAGGGAACAGCGCGTCTACGGCTGAGGACAGCGCTGTCAGTCCCACAGGCCCGCGGGGGGGCGGGAGGGCCCTCGAGTCAGTGCGCCCGACGCTCAAGCCCTTTGTCAGGGACCTGGCCCTCAGTGTGCACAAATTCCAGTCCGCCTGTTGTTACAGTAGCAGTGACGCTGTTGTACAATCACCGCGAGACAAGGTCCTTCAGAATCCAACAAAACGCCTTGCGGAGGGGCCCTCCGACTCTGACTAGCAGAGCAGTGCAGCTGCTGGAAACTGGTGCCACCTGGAGAAGGCATGATGGCAACACGTACCCAGAACCATGGAGAGGGCCAGGCGCCCACGTGCAGCCCTCCTGGAGGAGCTCACGCGAGGGAAAGGCCTGCGCACAGGCCCTGCATCCCCTGGAGCAAACATGTAAACGACGAGTCAGCGATGCTGCTATAACAGACAGGACCAGAGATGCCACGCAACGAGAAGACACTGTAAAGACTACTGATAAAGTGAGAACTTCCTCCTATTAAAGAGAATATAAACGTATACAGATGGCTACAAACACAAGGACTAAATTACAGACACTGGTTTCTCTTTTAGGCTGGCAAGGTTGCAGGAAGCATCTTCCCTTTTAACACTGTCTTTAAGGGTTGATCAGTACGTTGTCTTCATCATTAAAACAAACTCCATCAAAAATAATTACACAGGCCGTGCTAGGAAAGACGGGTCTCGGGGAGCTGGGCCCCACACCGCAGGCGCGCTGTACTTCCAGGTCTCCTCGCCTGGCAGCGCTGCCAGCCTGGGGAGAGCCAAGCAAGGATGGGGTCATTCTGCTGTCTGCGAGCCCCGAACGGAAGGGACAGACCGAGAAGCAGAGGCGGCTGCGGGCTCCGGGCCGCAGTCCTTGGCGTGCACAGGCAGCCGCGCAGGAGGCACGCCCCCGAGTTCACGCTGACATCATTAGGGATGTGGCGTCAGCTGTGCACTCCCCGGCACAGCGAACAGGCAAAGCCAGCCGACCCCAAGGGTCACCGCACCGCGTGCAAAGAGAACACACCATGACCTACCGGCAGCCCTCCAAACAGAGGCCGCCGCCCGGCGCGCGGGTAAACCACCCAGCTTCTCTGAACCGCTCCTCCCCTGGCAGGGTGGGGGGCAGCCTGCAGGGGTGAGGGAAGATCTCACTGGACAAGGCCTGTGGGGCGGCAAGTGCTCTCCGAACAGCGCGAACATTCCTGCCACGTGGGCACTGAGCAACGCTGCTCCACACCAGCCATCAGGACAACCCATCTGAGGGCGCTCCCAACGGCACTGACCATTCCATGGGCCCATTCTCTTCCCACCTTACTTTTTATTTTATAACATATTTCTGTTCAATAGGGGGTCAAAAACTCCAGGGGCCATTTGGCCATAACGCCCCCTAAAACCAAAAAGTCAACTCTTTAACGTGAGAGATTTTTAGAAGGCACTGGCATTTTTTTAATCCCGAAGTCATTATAAACTCCCGAGTACCAAACGCACACCCTAACCCAGTGATGGCGAACCTTTTGAGCTCGGCGTGTCAGCATTTTAAAAACCCTAACTTAACTCTGGTGCCGTGTCACATACAGAAATTTTTTGATATTTGCAACCATAGTAAAACAAAGACATATTTTTGATATTTATTTTATATATTTAAATGCCATTTAACAAAGAAAAATCAACCAAAAAAAATGAGCTCGTGTGTCAGCTCTGACACGTGTGTCATAGGTTCGCCATCACTGCCCTAACCCAACCACAGCGCTGGTTTTACTATAAAATAACCACAAATATCAGAACAGTTTATAGGAGTCTTTTTAGCTAATGAACTGAAGATCTATTTTTCCACAATGATTGGGCTTTTTATCCAATTTAGATAAGATTCTTTTAGAGTTTTCTTTAGGAGAACAAATTTTGTTGTACCCACTTGGGGGTGTTTTGCCATCACTGCACTGGTGGAGAGCCCTCCTAGGCAGCAACACTGAAAGGCTTTCCTGTGTCGCCCACGTGGACTGTGTGCCACAGGCCCAGCCCCACAGCCTTCCTGTCAACTAGGACAGCACCCAGGCCCCGCAGGCCTGCCCTCTGGTGCCAGGATGCCCCCTTGTACTGTGAGCACACCAAACAAGAGGCTGTAGCCAAAGGTCTAATAAACGACCATAATTTCAAGGAAAGGATGATAAGTAGTTCAAATTTCAGCATATCTGCAATCACGGTGATGTGATGGGAAATCACGGTCCCCTCCCCGATGACTGTGCCTGTCAGGGGTGGGCTGCCAAATTCACCACAGAAGGAAATACTAAATTTCAGGGAAATAAAACCGCAAGGTTTGCCACCCCAAGTTCACAGACCCCTGAAATCCATCACTCGGAGCAGGGCCCTGGGCTGACCATGAGTTTGGGGAATCGCTCAGAACGCCATGTGAGAGCCTGAGCCCAGGCCGCCAGGTGGACACAGTCCCGATCCAGACCCGGGGCTGCAGCAGGAACTCCCTTGGCTGTGAACAGCAGGCCCTGCTGCGTGAGGGCCGCTGGGGCTGCACCCCGACTCCGGCCGGCGCTCGCCTACGGCTCGCTGTTTCTGGGGCAAGGCCTCCTCCAAGCTGACAGCTGGACGAGAGCTCCAGGGATCCCCCTGCCCAACCGCCCCCCCACCTTGCAGGAAAGCTGTCCCACTGACCTGCTGCAAGCAAACCCGACTGGCCGATCCAGAGCGCTGCAAACCTACTGTCCACAGGGGCCAGTTTCCAGCTCCTACACAAAGCCATCCAAACCCAACGACTCTCCAGTCAACGCAAAAATTTAGGGAAAAGACAAGACTTAAAATAATTATCAAAAATCTTAAGGTCTGCCGAAACCGGTTTGGCTCAGTGGATAGAGTGTCGGCCTGCGGACTGAAAGGTCCCGGGTTCGATTCCGGTCAAGGGCATGTACTAGGGTTGCGGGCACATCCCCAGTGGGAGATGTGCAGGAGGCAGCTGATCAATGTTTCTCTCTCATCGATGTTTCTAACTCTCTATCTCTCTCCCTTCCTCTCTGTAAAAAATCAATAAAATATATTTTTAAAAAAAATCTTAAGGTCAAAATAGAAACCACAATCTATACTTTAACACAGAGCCATGGATTTAAAGGCAACAGTGTCCAAAAAGTCCCTGCAGGTGTTTGTAATGTAGTCGGTTTTAATAAACAAGATGCACTAATGCCAATTACACTCATGCCAAGAATACACTGAATCTCTCCATCCCGTGGAGCTTTGGGGAGGGTGGAACAGTAAGTAGTCTCCCCACCCCCTACCTCAAATCATACCATTATTGGGCGAGAGGTATAAATAGGGAAGTGAAATAGGACTGACCTTAACTCTGACCCTTTCTATACCCAAGAGAAGGTCAAGGGCTCCTCTCCCTCTGGGGAGAGTCCCTGGAACCGTCAGCCCCTGGAGAGCAGCGGCCCTCCGACCCTCCCCAAGCCGGCTCCCAGCCAGCTCCCTCTAGCCAGACCTCCACTCGCAGGCGCCCCTGGGGCTGCGTCACAGCACCTGGGCAGGCCCGGAGGGCCCCAGAGCATGCCCAGGACCGCAGACTCACCCTCTGTCTACAGAGCAAGTGCCCCTTCCCTGGGCTGCCACCCTGCAGGCTGTCACCATCTGGGGGCTCAGACCTCCTCCAGCTGGAGACAGCACCTCAGGCCACTGCCCCCCACCTCCCGGGGGTGGGGATGGGGGAAGCTGCCAGGGCCTTTCAAAGCAGGAGGCATGGGGCACGCCTGAAACAGATCTGCTGGTGGTTTCCACTTGCCCACACTTGGACGGAGTCCACAGGACTGTCCCACATCCACTCGCCCTTCACACGCACATGTGCCAGAACCATTTTCTGACAAGCCTGGCACCTGGCCCAGGCTGAGCTTTACACAGCAGGGTCCACGGCTGTAGCCTCACTGGTCCCCTCTGAGGGTGGCGCACCGAGATTCCACACACTCAGGAGGAAATAGTCTGAAGCAGCGGTTCTCAACCTGTGGGTCGCGACCCCTTTGGCGGTCGAACAACCCTTTCACAGGGGTCGCCTAAGACCATCCTGCATATCAGATATTTACATGATGATTCATAACAGTAGCAACATTACAGTTATGAAGTAGCAACGAAAATAATTTTATGGTTGGGTCACAACATGAGGAACTGTATTTAAAGGGCCAGAAGGTTGAGAACCAATGGTCGGAAGGGTTCAAACGGAACACAGGCAGGTGGTTCTCAACCTTGAAAAGCATCAGAACCACCTGGGCAACTGGCTCCACAGGAAGAATTCCAAGCCATCTTCCTAGACGACCAGTCAGTAGGTTCAAAGCAGACCCCAGGCATCTTTGCTCCTAATTCATACCCCAGACCACACCCTGGAAACACTGCCCTGCTCCTGCCCTGTTCTCGGGCTCCTAGCTTCTTCCCCCGCCCGGGGGCAGTTCCCGGGGCAGGGCCGCAGAGCCTCGGTGACCTCGGTGACAGCTGGGCTGGAAACCTCCCTCCATGAGGAGAGCAGGTGAGCCTCCCTCGTGGAATCCCAAATACCTGCCCCTTATCACGGCCCCCTTACCCACCGTGCCACCATGCACGATTTCAGTTCCACGCCATCAGCTGCAGTCAGAAAGCATGTAATGGAAAACTCCAGAAATAAACCATTCCTGAGTTTTAACCCTTTTCAGTCCAACCTCGTGGCTGACTCGACAGACCAGGGGCTAGGAGCAGGTCCAAGTCGAGCAGTAAGAACATTGAAAAGTTCAACATTCAACCGGTTTGGCTCAGTGGATAGAGCATCGGTCTGCGGACTGAAGGGTCCCAGGTTCGATTCCGGTCAAGGGCATGTACCTGGGTTGCGGGCACATCCCCAGTGGGAGGTGTGCAGGAGGCAGCTGGTTGATGTTTCTCTCTCATCAATTTCTGACTCTCTATCCCTCTCCCTTCCTCTCTGTAAAGAATCAATAAAAATATATTTTAAAAAAATAAATAAAAAGTTCAACATTCAATCCCGTCAATTAATTTGGACCAGACTGTTTGAATTCCAAAAATAACATTGGACCGCAAAGGGTTGGATTGCTAGCTGCCCTGAGTAGTGTGAGGAAGTCTCCGGCCCTCCCGCTCCCTCCAGATAAGAAATGAATTTCTTCACTGTCTCCACACCATAGATGCTCCCCGCCTGTGAGTCACGGAATGGCCGTCTGGGCTTCAGACCCACTGTCCCCACATCACAGCGCCTGTGCTCACGTCACCCTCAGGTTACTTAACGGCCCTGAGGCACAGAGTAGCGATGCCACAATTCGGACGTGCCACAGAGAAGCTGTGAGGTGCTTCCTTAAGTGAAGAGGCGAGTCCGATGCAATGAGATACTTTGAGAGAGAGAAACCAGTCACATAACTTTTATTATAGTGATGGTCATAACTGGTCTATTGTATGCTTACTAATTCTTGTTAATCTCTTATTGTGTCTACCTTATAAATGAAACCTTATCCTAGGTATGTATACACATGAAAAAACATGGTACATGTAGGGTTCAGTACAGTCTGGGGTTTCGGGCACCTACTGGGGGGGTCTTGGAATTCGTGCCCTGCCGAGAAGGGGGTGCCTGTAACTAACGTGAACTATATTCAACCCGCTTGAGAAAGCAAAACATAACCCCTCCCTCTGTAGGGACTTCCTCCTAAAGGCTACACCAAGCATGTCAAACTCACGGTCCGCGGGCCGCATTTGGCCCATGATGAATATTTTTGCAGCCAGGACAACGTAACAGTATGTAGGAAACCTTTTAATAAAAACTCCGTAACTTAATTTTTACACTATCCTGCTACACATAATAACGAACCACAACGTTCGATAATGACTGAGAATATTTTAGCAGCCGATTTCCACGTCATTAGTCTTGGACTGACTTCTTTGGTGTGTGCCACAGGAAGTATTTCACTTTCGGAGAACAAGAAAAATAGGTTTATTTGCATTATGCTCATTAATTTGTGTAGTCATTCAGTGTCTGGTAAGCTAGTGTTCAAGAAAAAAATATTAATTTTTATTAAAATGTTCTATTATCTTATGTTCACAATTACTCATTTATTTCAGCCCTTTGTATTCAGCGTGTCTCTATCGAAATAAACCTACGTTCCTATGAAAATGGAAGCTTTTGTATTTTTGCCGCCCACATACACTTCCACCTTGTGTATTTGGCCCGGGTTAGCCTTTGGGTTTGACATGCCTGAGCTACAGTATAGACAAGGGAAAAATCAGCCAACTTCATGGTGGAGGAGACTCACAAGCACGGCTTCAGCCAGGTGTCAAGGTCGCAGCCAGGTGGTCAAGGTCACAACAGTGATGTCATGTTGACAGCAGGCACCCCTGACATGATGCAAGGAAATAATCCTTCACCACTGTGGTCCTCCCAAACCCATGACCCCAGTCTACTCATGAGGAAAACATCAGACAAATCCCCACAGGAACATTCCACAGGATGCCTGGCTGGCATTCCTCGAAACTGTAAAGGTCATCCACACAGGGAAGTCTGAGGCTGTCCCGGCCAAGGGGAGCCACGGGGTGACCAGTGTAATGTGGTGTCCTGGATTGGGTCCCGGGAAGAAAAAGACATCAGACAAAAATGAAGAAAAGCCAAATAAAGCGAGGACCGTAGTTAACAAACTGCGCTGTGCCCAATGTACCACTGCAACGTGCATGCCAACGACGGGGGAAGTGAGCGCTGGGGAGATGAGGGCTCTCAATACTCACGCTGAAATTTGTCTATAAATCTAAAACTGTTCTAAAATTGAAAGTTTCTTTAAAATATGCATGTACTAGCCGAAACCGGTTTGGCTCAGTGGATAGAGCGTCGGCTTGCGGACTGAAAGGTCCCAGGTTCGATTCCGGTCAAGGGCATGTACCTGGGTTGCGGGCACATCCCCAGTAGGAGATGTGCAGGAGGCAGCTGATTGATATTTCTCTCTCATCGATGTTTCTAACTCTCTATCTCTCTCCCTTCCTCTCTGTAAAAAATCAATAAAAATATATTTTAAAAAAAATATGCATGTACTATACATAAATACTTACATGCAAAGTCTAACATGGATGGCTTTCCACATTTAAGAACTGTACTTCGGAAAAGTAAGTAAAAACTATTCAACAAAAGGCGATAAACACTTACTGATTCGCTTAACACAACAGAGTAAGGTTACATGGCTGACACAGAACAGTTTCTGCTGTTCTTCAGAGAACACATTGTGTGTACTTCACATATAAAACCATAAACATCCGTGAGCTTATCAATAGGAAGGAAATCGTGTTCCCCTGAATGAGACCCCACACAAGCTTCCTTAACCCACATTAAATTCTCTCCTGCCAGATCCCTGAGAGCCAGGGATCAATAAATTCCAATCAACCTTTAAAACTGCATCACAAAACTCATATTCAGTTCTCATTATTCTCAAGTTAAGTTAATTTGAACACTAAGCAGTGATGACTGTGCATCACAATTTAATTACAGCATATCACTAAAACGACTTTACACTAATCCACGTCAGCAAAGGTAAAGGCGGTGAATGGAGGGCAGTGTGAGGTGGAGGGCAAGCCACCAACTACGATCTGACCGCCTGAGCTCCAGCGTCGGCCATCCCCACGCTCTACGCAGAGCTGAACTGAACACAGTTTTGGACCAAGCTGCTGTCATAATGCACAATGATCAGGGTACTCAATGGAGCGGAAGTTAACAATTCAAAACACTGCATTAAAAATGTACAAAACAGAACATTTATAATAAAGTTAAGAAACAGTGTAAGATCCAATGGAAACTAAGGGAAATACTTCAAACTAGATGATCAGTGGGATAAAAAACAGAACTGTAAAATGTCTGGACAGGATTGATTTACAATATTTGTTACTAATCCAGGCAAAGTAGTCATTTAACAAAATAAACCATTTTTAGATTAAAATGTAAAGGCACAACACATTTATGCCATTATCAATGTAAAAGGGGGAATAAAGAAGTATTGGTATCTACTTAAGCCATAGTTCCATTAAGAGAACCAACAAGGAGTATTACTAATTTTTTAAGCAAATAAACTACTAAAGTAAGAGTTTACATTATCTTAAAATTATGGACCAGTTGACTCCAAAATCAAGTGCTCATCCTAAGCAAACGGACAGCATGGCCCTCGCCCAGGAAGAGAACAGGGCACTGGCCCAGGTGGCCAAAGAGGTTGGCAACCAGCAAACGGACCATTTCTGCTCGGCGGCATACCACTCTTTCCGGGGCTGCCTGGACACCGAGCAGCTCCTAACGCTCCTGAGGAAAATACCGCCCTTCTTTAGGATTCCTGAAATAAGTTTTACCTGGCCTTGGGGGCTGGGCATGGGGAGCCATAGTCATTTTGTACCCTGCTTAGTCGAGATCAGAGCTGACTGTGAACCTGTAAAGTCTGTCTCCACACTGGTTTCCAAGCTCCCTGAGCAGGTCTTTGGTGGTATTTCCACAGCACCTGGCACAGTGGGTCTCAGTGGCTGGCACCCCAAAGTTAAGGAAGAGTGGCACAGTTTGGGTTTAAACAGTGGCAGAGCAACCACAGGTCTTTTAAAACATTAGAACGACGCCCTTTTTAATGTTTATGACTATAGTGCCTTACTTTTGGGTTGTATATTTTTACTAGAGGCCCAGTGCACAAAATTCATGCACTCGGGGGTCCCTCAGCCCAGCCTGCACCCTCTCGCAGTCGGGGAGCCCATCCTCACATGCAGGCTGCTGGACCCCATCCTCACATCCAGGCTGGGGACCCCATCCGCACATCCAGGCTGCTGGACCCCATCCGCACATCCAGGCTGGGGACCCCATCTGCACGTCCAGGCTGGGGACCCCATCCGCACATGCAGGCTGCTGGACCTCACCCTCACGTGCAGCCTGGGGACCTCACCAGGTGAGCACTGGCTTACAGAGCAGTGCGGACGCAGCCTCCCGTTCTAGTAAGCAGCTCCGCTAACCTAGACGCTGGGAGTGAGACAAGCAGCCAAGTCACCATTTTCCTTCCCCTTTTCCCTGGCAAGAGTCTAACTCGTGGTATTTTTGTTCTCTCTCCTCTGAGGAGCTTCCTTCTTAGAACTATACCAAGAAGGAAACACACTGAAAGGTAACAGATGTGACCACTCCATGGTAATCAGGCTGAGCCTCGACCCCTGAACTTCAATCATAACAATGTTTTCTATAGACAATCACCGTTGTAAGGTTTCTATGCTACGTAAACAGAGGCCTTTGATTAGACCAAGCTCTGAAAATCAATTACTTATTAAAAGCAATGGATAAAGGACCCCCTTACTTCCTTGTGAACCAGGGGTGGGAACCTTTTTCTGCCCAGGGCCATTGGATATCACTTGTGGGCCATAGGAAATCATCAGCTTAAAAATCAGCCTGCGTATTTGGTCAAACATTTAATTAACATGATCTCGCAGGCCGTACACAGCCCTGGACCCAGATGTCCCCACCCATGTTGTAAGTGGACATTCTAAGGGAAATGGGTTCTTAGGATGGTTCCGCCAGATAGTCAGATGTTCCCTACAAATCAACATTACATGCTTATATCATCCAAATAGGAAGCAGAAAATAAAAAACGTGTAACATTCCTTATCACTAACAGTATTCCAGATCAACCATGGTTAAGTCAGTTATGTTAGTGTCTCCCCTTACACATTCAACTGCAGAGACGCTAAGTAAATAGAGTTTAGCTCTCTAAATGGGTTTTATTTTCCATGTTTATAAAAACGGGAACAAAAATCATCTCCAAAGGGCCATGTGTGGGAGCACACAAGCACCACTGACTTAAACGCTTACTCGGAGCAGAGCAGCATCGAGTACATCGGGGGGCTAAAGCAGTGCCATCTGGGGCCAGGCAACGGCCTACTGAGGGCAGTCCTGTGCGTTGTGGGACGGCCTGCCCCCGGGAGCCCGGAGCATCCCGCCACGGCCATCAGAAACGGTCTCCAGACACTGCTAAGAGTCCATGAGGGCAAAACTGCCCCCAGTTGAGAACCACTAATCTATATACAGAAGTGGAGGTTCAAGTCCCAATGAACTTTTTAAACATGTTAACATTTAAAAAGGTATTCTTGTATTTGTAAAGGAGAATTAATTTTATTCCTTAATCCAAGCCTAACAGCTAGTAAGATCCAAAAATAAATGGGAATGCGCATGTATTAGCGAGCAGTATGCTGAAAACATCTTCTCCCCGCGACGTCACCCTCACCGCCTGAGACACTGAGGAAAAGAGAACCTGCTTGTACCTTTTGGAAGGTGGACCCAGCCTTCGCGACCAGTGGCGTGCTGTAGGCCCACGGCATGCTCAGGCTTCAGTAGCAGCGTATTAAACACGTGGGCCTGCATCTGCTATGATGGCCCATCCAGGCGCGCCGCAATGACAAGCCCCACAGCAGAGCGTCCTATCCCCTCCCCCTCCCGTCGAGAACAATGGCACCGTTTCTTTATAGTCCCTGCTGGGTCATACCTACTGGACCATGTAAAACAGACCTACTAAGGAAACTACGAGATGGGACTTAAGTAAGACAGATGGTTCAATCACGAAAGGAGAACTAAATACAAGCTAGGGAGGTCCAGAGAAGGCCAAAACATGGGCCGGGAAAGCCATGTGCGTGCAGGTAATGAAGACAGACGGAGAATGGGGGTGGGGGAGCACAGTGAGTGAGCCACATGCAAATGTGCAACCCAGAGGGGAGACCCCAAAGACAACTGTTTTTATATCTGTCTCGCCAGATTCTGCTCCTAAATACGTTTCCTAAAAAAAGGTTGAAGAAAATTCGCCATTCACCTGTACCACATTTCCTGAAGCTGTGTCTGAAGTAACTGCCTGAGCCCGGCTACTTCTTGCTCTTACAAATACTCCAGCAGCTCAGCCTTTACGTCGTGTCCCCAACCGCACCCACCACACAGAGCAACGAGAGAGCCTGTTTATCCCACCCGCCGCCCCGGAGCACAGCTGGGGGCCGGATACAGCTTCCGAGGTGACCACCTGCAGGTGAGCACGCTGCGCTGCGAGAGGACGGAGCTCCTCTTCCACAGCCAGCCCCATAGGTGACACCACTCAGACATCCTTAAATACTCGGCCGACATTCCTCAGATATTAAACGGCAGCACATCCTTGAAGAAAAATCAATGTGGCCACTGGCGGCCACTGGCGCCTTTGTAGGCATTTCACTAGGACCTCGCCGTTTTCTCACGCTTCTCACTAGCAGGCTGCCCCACCTTTGCTGAGGGAATTAGGACGCTTATTGATGTAAATAAATCTTTGCTGCTGCCCCTCCTGGAACATCCGCACGTGGCCACATGACAAGCAGCTGCAACTCGAAGCCTGTAGACTGAGAGAAGCCGCCCACGTGGCAGCCCGTCAGAAAACCACGGTCCCGGAGACCCAGGCCGCCAGCAGGCGCCCCCAACAGAGACAGCTCTCCTTGTGTCCCGGTCCATTTGCTCTGGGGGAAGGTGCCGAGGGCTGCGATGGCCACAGGGATCTATCTCCCAAGCACAGAAGGGGAGGGCCAGGCAAAACCCCCCTGGATCGGCAGCCACGGGTCGCAGGGCCCCTGGGAACCTTGAACAGCAATCTCCCCAAGTCCAGGCGAGAGCTGCCGGCCTCTCTCGTGACCGGAGAGCCATGTTTGCCAGGCCATTCCAGGCGTCGTCGGAGCACAGGAAAGGGGCAGTGTGCTGGCCCCAGGTTTTCCACACGCACCACCTTCACTTTACTAACAGTTAATCATAAAGAAAAAACTAGCTGCAGCCACAAACGGCCTCCCAGAGGGTCTCCCACACACGCTCCTGCTCCCTCGGGCCCAGTGGAGGGGGGCCATCTCAGGGCCTTTATGAAGGGGCACAGCACGCAGACCAAGTGACGGCGCCTGCACAGGCCATTCCCAAATGAAATGCTGTTACTACAAACCAGAAAGCCTCTCCGCTCCCGCCATCATGCAAATCGGTCAGCAGCAGCTCTCCATGGGCGGTGCCCGCCCCACACAGATCACCTGACAATGTCACAGAAACAAAGTCCCAGGCCCCACTCCAGACCTCTGCGTCGCACCCTGGGGGTACAGAGGCCTCCAGGGGTGCGGACACCCACGGCAGAGCTGGCAAGCTCGCCCCTGTGAGGGCCACTGCTGAGGCTGGGCAGGAGGGAGGGGCTGGGAGAGAGCAGCCCGCGGCTGATGGTGCCCGCGATGCTCCTGTGACCCTCCACGCAGCCCGCCAGGGCCCGGCAGCTTCACATCCCTCATGTCCTCCAGAGGCCAGGCTCCCTCCACCACAGGGCTGCCGGCAGGGGTTCCGCTCCTGATGGACTTCCCCATCCACATCTCCCAAGTCCTGCACCACAGTGAGAGTTTATGGCTGTTTAGGTGTTTTCACACGCAGCCCAGTGAGGAGACGGTGGCTAGCTAGTGGTGAAAGGGGACGCAGCAGTCAGATGGTCCGAGTTACAGATCTGCTACGTCACCTTCTGGCTATGTGACTTAGGCAAGTAACCTGCTATGTCTCTTCCAGATCCTGATCAGTAGAGATAAACACAGAAACAACCACACTAAATATTTGAGAGGATTCAATGAGTTACTACTCGGTGTACAATGCTCAGAGCAGTATTTACAATGTGTGCTATGAGTGTGTGTTCGGGGAAAAGTTAATGATCACTAAAGAAAATACGATGGTAGCTTTTGTACTTATAAACTAAGTACTTAACATATTTCAGAAATATATTGAATACCAACACCCAAAAGAGTTATTTTACATTGGTAATTTGACCTCTAGAATTCAGAACACATTTTAAAATGTTTCTAAAATGTACAAAGTATTTTCATCATATATAACCATATCTGATTTTAGTACTCTAAAATTGTTGAGTGTGTGAAATATTACATCATTCTTCACAACTACATAATTATACCTTGCCCACTAAGTTGTTTCCACTACGCCTGTTTAACTGTCTCAAACTTTGGAAAATACAGATTAAATGAATCATGTAAAGTGTACAGACCTGCAATTGCCGGGGTAGCAGCACCAGCTCCCCTGGCTCCCTACCCCAGCGCGAGCAGAGGGAGGGTGGTGTGCAGTAAATGTGGAACACACGCCGTTTCAAAACCCCACACAAGTGAACATCGTGAATTATCCCACTGATAATATTCTACATGATTACATGTAGAAATAAAAATATTTTAGAGCTATTGGGTAAAATAAAATATATTGTGAAGATCGATTTTGCTTCTTTTTACATTTTTAATGTGGGTCCTAGAACATTTAGAATTGCATCTGAGTCACCTTTGTGGCTCACACTGCTGGTGACGACCAGCAGTGCGAAGGCCCTAGCAGGGGCCCTCCCCTGAACCAGCGCACACAGCGCGCTCTGCACGCCGCGCCCCTCCCAGGCGGGGTGGGGGTGGGGGGGCAGGAGTTCACAGCACCGAGGGGCAGAGCTGCGGATGTGTCAGGTAAACACTGAATCAGCCCCAATGTACAGGAATCTTCCAAAATAAATTGACTATAAACTTTGGCATTTTGTTATCACAGTTAGCAAACTGTTGTTTGGTGCGTGGCCGCGCTGACTGCAGTGGCTCAGTGTATACTCAGAGGCTGAGGGCTCAGGACACTGATCTATGGGCACGGAGAGCCATCACTGTGGACGACGGCCAGACTGGAGTACTGGGGTGCGGTGAGCAGAATGGATCAGCAAGAGCAGGGCTGACATATCACATAAGAGATCTTCCGGAGGCAAAATCAACGCGATGTAGATGTGGGAGGTGGGGGAGAATTCAAGGCTGACTGAGCTGAGTCGACGATGGGACATTAACTGAGAAGACAGGCAAGTCAGAAGATGTGACATCAGACTTTCAGGTGGACATGATCAGTAACAAGTTGGATAATTCGTGTGACTGACGCCCGAGTCATGAGTGAACATGCAGAGTGGGGCCGAGAGCGGCCGTCACACCGCATTCCAGGCCTATGCCACCCTCTGTGACATTCAAGCACTGCTCAGGGTGCTCCCTCCCCGGCACGTCCCGCACGCCCCCCGCAGAACCACCTGCTCCCTGGGCAGACTGCGGGCCAAGCCCAGCGGGCCAGAGCGGCCGCTCTGCCCCAGGCCGCACCAGCCCTCCCTCACTCTGCTCTCTTCATTCGGGACCAGGACACACTTCACTTCCATACAAAGCCCACACTTCCTATAGATCTGTTTTATCATGACCCTAATCCCGTGGTCGGCAAACCGCGGCTCGCGAGCCACATGCAGCTCTTTGGCCCCTTGAGTGTGGCTCTTCCACAAAATACCACATGCGGGCGCGCACGTACAGTGTGATCGAAACTTCGTGGCCCATGCGCAGAAGTCGGTATTTTGTGGAAGAGCCACACTCAAGGGGCCATAGAGCCGCATGTGGCTCACGGGCCGCAGTTTGCCGACCACTGCCCTAATCCAAAATAAGTGCCTGTGGATGAACCTACACACACGGAGGAATTATGTCAACGTTGTTCTGTCTCCATCATGCCACTTAAAACCTGACCATAGTGCGGAAGCCAATGCCAGGGCACCCTCCCTACGTTGAGGTTCTCTGACTAGCTGGGAGCTGCCATTCCATCCTCACCCCACTGCTCCGTCACCACCCCCAGCAGGTGCCCTGAAATACGCAGTCAGACCTGGGTGAAGGAAGCAATAGGACTTCCTAAAATAACAGCCTTGTTTTTGAGCACAAAGTTACACACTGTTATGAACTGAACTGTCCCCCCAATATTCCTATGTTGAGGCCCTAACCCCCAATGTAACTGTATTTGGAGACAGGCCTTCAAAGGAGTACAGTCAAGGTGGGGCTCTCGTCCCAGAGGACTGGTGTCCCTATAAGAGGAAGAGGCATTACACTGCGGAAGAAAGTGCCTGTGAGGACACAGCAAGAAGACGCCGTGTACAAGCCAGGAACAGAGACTCACCAAGAGCCGAACCCGCCAGCACCCTGACCTTGGACTCTGCAGCCTCCAGAACTGTGACCATTTCCTCCCATGTGTGGCGTTCCGTGAAGGCGCCCCAGCCCACCAACATGCACGCTGACAGGAGGAAGCAGGGACAGTTCTGGCACTGCTCCTGTCGGCTCCCCTGAAACAGCTCATCTTCACCGTCAACTCACATGCAGAACCAGCTGCCAGCAACATCTGCTCACATCTCCAACAGGCAGTGCGGGAGGTCCACACCGCTGGGCTCCATCAGCGCCCGCCAGCAGGTCCGCAGCCTCGGAACCACTCTGCCACACCGCTGTGGTGCGCCTTATCTGCTGCCCGCTTCACCGGGCGCGAAGGACGTACACCGGGTTCAAGATCCGCCATCCTTGGCCCTGCCCCTGTATCACCGGCTGGCAGGCTGGAGCTGGAGCCCATGCTACCACGTTACTTCAAATATTAAATATGGTGGCGTATGTGAAAAAAAGCAACTTGCAAACTACAAATTACCATAAAGCATTAGTGCCTTTAATTTTTATCTATGGCATTTTAGATCTTCACTAACCACTGGCCAACAAAACCATCCCATTTTCCAAAACAATCTCAAAAGTAAATTGCAATACTTAAATTCTGAGTGCACTTGAAGCTTCTTTTCTTAAAAACATTAAAAACACAAATGGCAGAATGAAGTAAGGTGCCAGGCCCGGGTGGCAACGCTTGGCCCGGAGTCTCAGTCCACGCCACGCCACGACAGACAGACCACCTACTGAAAAGTATTTAGCAAACCCGCCAGCTGGTTATTCAGTTGGGTTTGCTTTGTTTTCCTTTTGTTCATTTGCCTGTTGTTGTTGTTTTAAATTTAGCTTAAGGACTATAAGTGACTCGTTGGACAGAGGATTTACCAAATAGAGAGGCCACCAGACCAAATTCTCCCACTGCCTGGCTATCCGGGGGACAGACCTGCACCACGTCAGAGAGGTTCTGAGTAGAGTCAAGGGTTTTGGAAATCGCGTGTTACTCCTTCTCGGCGGGGTGAGCCCTACGAACTCAACAGGCTCAGAATTTACTCTTCGTCCGTTCAACCTGCATTCGTTGGAAATCCATGTGTGTAAGGCTCAACCCCAAAGAAACCTTAGGGCAGACTGTGCCAGAGAAGCGTTTGCGTGTTGGGGGAGGGTATAACTTACTAATGTTGATTATACCTTCATAATATACATACTTCAGGATCTGCTCAAAGTGAAATGCAGGAAAAGAAAAAAAATCTACTTTTTTAAAAACATTTTTATTGATTTTTTAGAAAGAGAGGAAGGGAGAGATAGAAACATCCATGAGAAACAATTATCAGCTGCCTCCTGCACACTCACTTCTGGGGGTTAAACCCGCAACCAGGGCACATGCCCTGCCCGGGAATCGAACCCGAGACCTCTTGGTGCATGGGTCAACGATCAACCACTGAGCCATAAGGGCCGAGCCAATCCAATTCTTTAAACTGCTTTACTAAAGTGGCCTAAAGAAATAGGAAACTATTTTTACTTCAGCTGCATACTTTTGATAACCCGTTCAAAGCCTGTCTTGACCTCCTTTTAAGTTGCCTTAACTTGAGCACTCAACGACATGCTGCATGACATCATTTTTAGCTTCGGCCCTTTGAAAACCCCTTGAAGGGTTTCCATCACTCATGGAAGGAAAGAGAAACAATTTGGAAGCCCCATTTGCAATCCCTCCCCATGGGAAAACTAATTTCCTAAGCCTCTCGGGTAAGTTCTGGGGAGTTTCCAGTTCATTTGTGAAAAAAAGTTAGCTTAGCAGTTTTCCCAAACATTGTCCACTGCCCTCCCAGTCCCAGCAGGCAAGCTCCAGCTTTTCAACCGGTCAGCCTCACTTCTTAAGGCAGAGATGGTGTCCACCGCCCCGGCCCCCAGCGCACACTGCACGGTAGTCTGGGCAGCTCAGAGCAGGTGTGTCCCGGGACAGCCTCACCTCGCCAGGGGTGCAGGCCATTCCGGGCCGTCAGGGAGTCTTTAGGGTATTTTAAAAGGTTATCCAGTTTGCACACATGCAAGGTTTCTGGTGTATTTAATGCGGATGTTAGCACATTTCTCAAAGACGGTGTGTTAGCTGGAAAACCCTGGTAATCCCCCAATGCACATGACAGAGGCTGGGAATGTGGCGGGGGCCACGGGAGCAGGATGGAGAGAATGGAAGTGTGTAGCATGTAATAAAGCAGAACTCAAAGCCTGAACACTGAGCACAGCTCCCTGGAATGCACCTTAACCCAGCCCCGCCCAGCTCCTCCACAGGGAGCAGCAGGTGCGAGGCAGCAGTCAACTCTCAGGGTGGCGACGGGCCACCAATTTCATCCTCTGCCCCATGCTCAGTCCTGGAGAGCGTGGACGTGGCAGCTGAGAGCCGGGGCCCGGCAGCGCCTCCAGAAGCTCCCACAGCTTAAAGTTCGCCACTTCGGCCTCAAGCTGCAGCCAGAAGACCACTCGCATCTCACCACTTTCTTCCATCACAACCACACCTAAGCAACCTCCGGGAGAGAAACTGTGAGGCGGGACTTCCCCTGGTAGCCACTCCTTCAGCAACCAGCACCTGTTCCTGGGAAATCCCTTCCAAAGACCTAAAAACTGCACCTCCCGCCCAGTCTCCACAGTTAAGTCCCTCTCTCCCACATGTCCGCTGCCTGCACACACGGCCACAGGTGCCTGCATTGTTACTAACTTACCCGCTCACCAGGAACACAGGGCGTGTTCAGGAGTCAAGTTTAGATCTGTTGTGATAAGTTACAGCAACCCGGGTGAATTTTATTTTCAGTCATTGTAAGGTTTGATAAGGACACCAAATGCCGTGCTATGAGGACACCCCAAGTTACTCCCCTTTGTGCCAACATCCCTTCTGAGAAGCAGGGGAGGAGCCAGGCTGGCCCGGGACCAGGAAGGGCCTCCCCTACCTGGGCGACCTGGGCGATCTGGGCGCCCCCCCCCCCCCAGCCACGCCCACGGGCCGCCCTCGGTCGTTTCCTTTTGGGTCAAGGCCTGCACCAGAGGCTAGGCTCCTCCGCCCGGCACTCCCGCTCACCCCAACCTGTTAGCAAACTAAACAAGCCAAATCAGGGGGAGCTGCCCGCTGAAGTGTCTTAAAGAGACAGGCGCCGACTCCGCACAGGCTCCCGCTTTGTCCCTGCAGGTGTTACAAGGAAGTCAGACACCTGAGGTTCACCCGCCGGTGACCCCCGGCATCCCTCGCAGAGGCTCCAATGCGATCGCTTTTTGTCTACAAATTCAAGCGTTTTGCAAATTAACCCCCTCCCCCCTCCAATGTCACGCGAGCTGCTCTCACCGGGAGTTGCAGTGAATGTCTTAAAAGTCACCAGTTTCTCCCAGAACCACTCGGAGGTGAGATGGCCCAGGATAAAGCGCGAGGGCAGGGCTCAATGAGAAACTTTGTTCTGGGCTGAGCCTGCGCATGGGGGCAGCGCGCAGCGCCCGAGCCCCTTCGCGCTGGGCAGCAGCCCCCACCCCCCGACTCCCTCACCCCCCACACCCCCCACCCCCACCCCCGGCGCCGCAAGTTCCGCGGGCCGCGCTCGGCCTCCCCGTCCCGGCGCTGGGCCCGCGGCGCCGGCGGTTCTTCCGGAGAACACGCGCCCCGCGCCCCCGGCCCCGGCACGGTCCCGCCAGGCCCCCGGCTCCGGGCCGCCGCCAGCCCGCAGGCCCGGCGCTGCCCGCGCGCCCGGGGGTCCCCGGTCCCGGGAACCCGCCGCCCAGGCCCCGGCCTCCATCCTCGCCCTTGGCGGCGCCCCCGCCCCGGAGGGTGGGCCGCGGGCCGCAGGGGGAAGGTGCGGAGTCGGGAGGTGCCAGCAGCCCGCGGCCCCGGGGCCAGGCCGCGGCGGTGCCGAGGGCACGGAGGGGCGCGGGGAGATCGGTCCCCCAGGCCCGCCCGAGGCGCCCCGCCCCGCCGCTCGCCAGCCGGCCGCGCTCCAACTCCGCCGAGCGGCCCAAGTTTGCAGCCCCCGCCCGCCGCCCGCCGGCCGCGCTTACCTCGCCGCGCGCCGAGGCCGGAGGGCAGCGGCGCGGGTCCCGGGTGGCGGCCGCGCCCGCCCAGGCGCCGCTCTTTGTCTGCGCCGCTCCCTCTTCCCGCCGCTCGGCGGACGCTGCCGGCCCGGCCGGACCCCGCCGGCCCGGGCGCCGCGAGCCTCCGCCGCCCAGCCTCCCGCCGCCCGCTCGGCCCGCGGCTCCGGCCTGACGATCCCGGCGGCGGCGGCGGCGGCGGCGGTGGCGGCGGCGACCCCTCCCCCGCGCGGCGCCCGCCCCTCGGAGCTCCTCCTCCTCCCGCCGCTCCTCCCGCCGCCGAGACCCCGCCCCGGGCCGGCGGCCGCGCGCCGGGGGCGGCCCAGACCCACCTGGGGGCGCGCAGGCGGCTCCGGGCGCCAGGACGGGCCTGCGCTCGGGGCGCGCGGCCGCCGGGTCAGCGCGGGGCCGAGCCTGGGGAGGGAGGGTCCCCGTTCCTGGAGCGACTTGCGCGGGGCGGGGGCGGGAGAGGAAAGAAAGCACAGCCCGGCGGCCGGCGGTGGTCCTCCCGCCCCCGCCCCCCCGTCCGTCCGTCGGGGTCTCTCCTCGCCAAGCTCCAAGTTGTTGGGCGCCCCCCTCCCGGAAGTGTTCCCGGGGCGCTGAGCAAAGCAGGCCTGCTGTCCCTCCGCGGAGCGACTTGCACCCGGAGATGACTTCCTCCCCGTAATTGCCTGTGGGCATCTTTGTTTACTTGTCTTCTCTCTGTTTACTTTCCCAACCAGACACTTCGTTAGGGCCTCGTCGGAAGCACTTGTGCAGAGGGGGAGAGACCCGGCCTCCCGCCTCCCGGGGTCCCTCTGGCTCCAGCGGCACCAGGGTCAGGGTCCTGCGAGGAGGTGTCGCCACTGCCGTCCCTGGTAGCGGGGCTGGCCGGGCCCCCGAGCTGTAAACGAACTTGGCATATTCACCCCGGGAGGAAGGGGAAAGACAGCCCCTCTCACAGCCCTGTGCCTCCAGATGTCCCTTCTCCAGTCGCCTTCCCACATGGCTTCCCAGAAGGACATCCTGCCATTCAGATGGCTCTGGTTTCCTGGAGGAGGAGCCTGGGTGCATGTGAATGAGGTTCTTTCTTGGGTTCCTGGCTTCTCCTTATTATTAAGGCAATAATAACCTCCCGGGTGACATCACAGCATCGCTGGCATCACTGCCTGGTTCCTAAAAGGAAGTACCACAGGAGGGTAGCTAGAGCCAGTAGGACTGCCAGGTCGCAGCCCGGTGCTGCACCATCTGCTTCTTCGGCTGTGGAGCCTGCACAGGTGCGTCTTACCTACCTGACACCTTAGAGGGAGACAGTGTTGACGTGGCCCTAGGTAAGTCCCGGGCACCTCCCTGGCAGGAGGGAGCACTCAGTCACTAGCTGGAAGGAGGCGCATTGTTCCGAGCGGGGATGGGTCTAAGCTGAGGTCAGGGAGGGGGCCACCTCCTTCTCTGACCTCGGGAAAGAAGCTACGTCAGCCCATCCTTTTGTGAAAACCTTACCTACTGAGAAGGAAAGCAGAGTATAGTCACTGGTTTGGCCCAAATTTTAAATTAGTTCATTCAAAATAGGTGTAACAACCTGGCCCCAGTTTCTAACTTGTCTGCTTTGTAAACTTTCACAACTCTTTTTCCTTCTCTGATTCTTTGTAAAGTCGCCAAAAACATTTTCTTTCTAAAACCCAATGTCTCTTTCTCCATCTTTGTCCTAGGACGTTTCCTGAAGCACGCGGCATTTCTGTACTTCCCGAAACTTGGTCATTCTCCCACTTATCGACGTTTCTGGCCCGCCTGTCTCTGGTTTTTGTAAGGTGGGTTGTCCTCCCAGCCTCGTACAGCAATATCCCAAAGCAGACTGCCCTTTGTCTTCATTCTGATCTTTTCTTTTAAGAGAGTTCATCACATTCTGTCTGCTTCTAGTCTGGGTGTTCAGTTATTACCTCCCCGGTCAGTAGCCTTGGAGAGCTCCCAGCTTACCTGCTGTCCCTCTGCCTGACTCATCTTCTCTTCAAACTCACCGCATTCAGAATGCAACTTAATCTCCTTCCCAAACTAGTTCCTCCTCCCAGAGTCTCAGGCTTGGGCAAGAGTCCACCAGGCAGCTCGGCTCCTGGGAGAAACCTCATTACAATTGCCTTCTTCCTCCCGCGCTCCAAGCTCCCCCCAGTGCGGTGAGGACAGACAGGGCTCTAGGTGACCCTAGTCCCTCCCAACCTAAATCTCTATGATTCTGACTCAGTGGTCAGTAAACATCTCTTTGCGCCTCTTTTCCATCTCCGATGCCACACCCTAATTTTCACGTAATTGCTTATAATGTCCCTCTCTTGAATTTTTTGCATATATCATCTGTAACACACACAATAGTATTGCCCTCATTTTACACATGAAAAAAAAAAAAAAAACTGAAACAGTAAGTGAAGGTGCTAGAATCAGAACCTCACATACTCGACTCCAAGCTCTGGTACCCACTGCCTTCCACCTGGTCAGCTTACTCCCTTCCATCCCTCAAATTCATACTGGATATCAGCATCATCCTGAACTTTCTAAAAATTCCTTCTAGCTTGTACCTCCCCGCCACCCACACAGTTCTGCGGGGTGTCTGACAGCAGAAGGCTTGAGCAGCACTTCAGGAAGGTGAGGACCTGGGCCCTAAGAGGCCTATATTCATTTCCTGGGGCCACCTTAACAAGTCACCTCCGCCCGCAGGACTTAAAACAGACATGAGTTCTGGAGGCCAGCGGCTGCCAGGTCTGAGCTCAGTGCCAGCAGGCCCACGCTCTCTCCAAAGGCTCTAGGGAACCATCTTTCCAGCCTCCTCCAGCTCCTGGGGCTCCAGGGGCTCCTTGGCATATATCAGCATCACCCCCATCTCTGCCTCTGTCTTCACGGGGCCCAGTCCCCTGTGTGTGCGCTCCCTTTCTCTCTTATAAGGACACGCTGCCTTTAGAGCGCCCCCAAACCCAGAACGATCGATCTCATCCCCAGGGGGCCTTGTAACATCCACAGAGACCCCTTTTCCAGATAAGGTCCCGTTCACAGGGTCCAGGCGAAGATGATGTTTGATCTAAAAAGTGTATGTTTCTTGCCCCAGCCGGTTTGGCTCAGTGGATAGGGTGTCGGCCTGCAGACTGAAGGGTCTCAGGTTCAATTCCGGTCAAGGGCACATACCCAGGTTGTGGGCTCGATCCCCAGTAGGGGCATGCAGGAGGCAGCTAATCAATGATTCTCTCATCTTTGATGTTTCTATCTCTCGCTCCCTCTCCCTTCCTCTCTGAAATCAATAAATGTATTTAAAAAAATAAAAATGTATGTTTCTTCATTCTATTCCATTAGTATGTCCATGTTTGTTTTACCATTAAAATGTCTTCAATAATAAAGTATTGAAAGGATAAAAAGCATAACCCGTTCCCCCAAAATCACATCAGCATTAAATCCTAAGATTATCTTCCAAAGGCCTCTGGAACTCAGCCCTGCACCCTGCGCTGTCTCTCTGTCTCCCCTGCCCCCACATCAGCTCCAAGCTCCAGTCACTCTGCTCTCCCCCTGGGCCCCACTTACCAGTAGTCGCACTCATTTCTGCCTCCTGTCCCTTCCTCTTCCTTCACAGTTCCATTCAAGCCCCCTCTCTCCTCTCCTTGGACTCATGGAAAACACAAGGTGAGGTCGAGGGCGCTGTGAGCCCCCCTGAGAAGGCCCACAGCTGCCGGCAAGCCTGTGGCTGCAGGCACGCCGCCTCCTGGGCCTCAGACAGCAAAATGCAGAGTTGTGAAGACTAAATGGGATCATGGTTTGGCACATGGTAAACGCATCAGCTGTTCCATGACCTTCCACCTTACCCTCCATTCAATTAAACATACTGAGTGTATTTCTATTTAGAAGGCTTAAGAATCAATTCAGAAGAAATAAAATTAGTTTTTAATCTTGGAGGAAGGAACAGAGCCATCCACAATAACTATAACATAAAGCTAACTATGAAAGGTACCAAACAAAACATGCTCTGAGAATCAGAAGGGGCTTAGGTTTAGGTGGTGGCATTAGAAATGGACCTTGAGAGACGACAGTGGGAAGTTATGATAACATGGCTGCCCTGCTTCCAGCCCCTCCCTATTTAGGGGGACCCCTGCCTGACCTTGGCAGCAGGCAGAGTCCTCCACCCCTCCTTTCTCAGAAGCCTCTTGAGAGGGAATGGCCTGGGGTTGGCCAATAGTACCTTCCCTCTCAGGACGTGGAAACTGGAGAGAGTGGAGAAGGGGAGGGAGGGCAAGACTCAGTTTGCTCTGGCTGGGAGGGTCCAGAACTTTCCTTCGGAGACCCTTACCAGGCTTGGTTCCCCCGCCCCTTCCCAGCTTTTCCAGACCCCAGCAGGCTGCTTGATATCCTGCCAGTACATTTCTGTTTCTTCTGCTTAAGGCAGCCAGACACACTTTCCTCTTCTTGCCACCCAAACTCCTGAATACTACAGACTACGGGGTTTTAAAATGTGGAGGCAGACAGGAGGAAATTCCCAGTGGAGAGATCTTAGACCCCTAAGGAGGACAGAGAGGGGGATGTGAGAGGACTCCATGGACATAGGGAATGCTCCACTTGCCTAAATGGAGCAGAGGATGCTGGGAGAGGATCCTGAGGAGATACTTCCGTCCGGGCTTGGCAGCAGGAGAGCTGACGGTGTGTGCGCACCAAAGAAAGCTGGGAGGGAGAAAGAGCATTGGAAGCTTGCATCACTTAGGTCAGTGGTTCTCAACCTTGGCTGCACATTAGAATCACCTGGGAATCTTTTTAAAATCCTGATTTCTGGGCCTCATCCTCCGGAAATTCTGTTTCTTTGTTACTAATGATGTGGCCCCACCCCATCACAAAGAAACAGAATTTCCGGAGGATGAGGCCCAGAAGTCAGGATTTTAAAAAGATTCCCAGGTGATTCTAATGTGCAGCCAAGGTTGAGAACCACTGGCTTAGATAGTAACCCAAACTAGAGTGGAAACAATGGTTCTCAACCCTCCTAACGCTGTGACCCTTTAATACAGTTCCTCATGTTGTGACCCAACCATAAAATTATTTTCGTTGCTACTTCATAACTGTAACTTTGCTACTGTTATGAATCATAATGTAAATATCTGATATGCAGGATGTATTTTCATTGTTACAAATTGAACATAATTAAAGCATAGTGATTAATCACAAAAACAATATGTAATTATATATGTGTTTTCCGATGGTCTTAGGTGACCCCTGTGAAAGGGTCGTTCAACCCCCAAAGGGGTCTCGACCCACAGGTTGGGAACCGCTGGTTTAGGAGAAATTGAGATAAAAGGCTCACAAGGAATTGACAACTGATTGGGTGTGGAGGGCAAAGGAGAACGGGCATCAAATATAACCTCATGGTTTGGATGTGGGTAGCTGCAAAGACAATGGTGCCAATATCAGAAATGTAGAAGTGGGGTTCATAGGTTTGGAAGGGTCTGGTTTTGTACGTGCAGTTAAATTTAAGGAATATTTATTGCCGACTTACTACTGGGAGAATGCTCTCCAGGAGTGCAGAACCGAGCAAGCACAGCTCCTGCCGCAGGTGCACCGCGCCAGGCAGCTGTTGGTGCTCTACCTGTTTGATCAGAGTAAGGAGCCTGTTGCTCCCTAACTGAGCCATCAGCCTGCGCATGACAGACACGCCCTGGGGCAGGGTCCAAGCCTGACATTTCTCTGTGGCTCCAGCTCCTTTGCCTGCAGACCCAGCCCGGAGCAGGCACTTCATAAATCTCATGATGGCCCCAAACGCCACACCTTCCTGAGCTGCCAAGGGGAGCGGGGGACTGCGAGCACCCATGGAGAGGCCCCAAAAGAGGTCTTTGTGAGCACGCGATGAGGATTCCACACCAAATAGTGGTGGACTTGCAGGTGTCCGTACGGCATTTTACCTACAGCAGCATAATGTGGGTAAGGACAGGAACTTGAGTCTTATGGCGGCATAATGAGTTCTTACCCAAAGACCTAAGTACCATCTCATTACCTCTTGAGATTCGGAAAGAACAGGCTAGAACCCATGAAATCCATCTCTCCATGGCTGACAGGGTTAGGTTGTTTGAAACCACAAATACAGAGGTAAAGTTTAAACATACCCCAAACACCATAGAGCCGGGTGCAATGGAGGGTGAAGAGGAAAGCAGGTGTGCTCAGACACTGCCCGTCTTCACCTGGGCTTGGTCAGGATTACTTACTGCAGCGATCGTATCCATCGTAACCAAAACTTGAAGAAATACAAAAATGACCACACTGTACATTGGTTTTGATTATTGGTAGCAGGGCAGTATTGAGTGTAGATGGGGAAAATTCTAAGGCAGCTTCATAACTTTAGACAAACGAAGAGGATTTTACTCAAGCTTTTATTTTGAAGTCTGCCTTTAACTGGAAATCACATTTCTGTTACATACAATAAACCCTCAGTTAATCAGGATGCCTTGGGGAGGAGCTGTCCTACTCAATTAAATTTTCATTTTGGTTAAAGATTAACCAGAAAACCCTGTTAGCAAGAGCATAAGTTCACATTTAAAAATATATATGTATATTGCCAGCTGATATTCCACCATAAAAAATGCACCCATAATGCCTGGGTCATCCTGAACAGTGCCCTGGAGAAGATTGGGTAGAATCCGCACTATGTCAGAGCCACGCGCTACAAGTATTTTTTACGTTAATTAAAGCATGTGTTTTCCTGCATTTGCTCCTTTTTTTTCTCCCCCCCCCCCAAAAAAAAGTAGATTACTGAGTCAGGAGCTTCCAGTTAGTGGGGGTTCTAATTGCTTAAAGTCCACGTTCTCCGGTGTTTCACAGGGAAGCCTTCTGAAGTGTGAGCAGTTGTCAGCCAGAGGTGGAAGCAGAATGCTTCCCTGTGAGCACTCCTCCCTCAGCAGGAAGAAGTTAAGGAGGCAGTATGTTTCAGAAATGCTGTGCTGTGAGGTGCTGCCTTTTTCACTTGCTGTTCCTGGTGGCTGCTGGGAACAGCGCTGCAGCCTGTGAATTGGGTGGAACTTTTACACTGGACAGTGGCTGTGTTTGAGAAGTAACCTGTGCAGCTCCCTACCTGGGAGAGTGGGTGCCCCTCCCTTGCAAACAGCACCTCCACCCAGGGCTCCTAAGCTCGCTTCCTTGAGTCCCTCTCACTCCCCCCGCCTCTGCTGGGGCACTCAGCCCACATGCCTTGGTTTGTAGTCATTTACGTCCGTATGAAGTTTAAAGATGACAGATTGATTACGAGGAAGAATGATTGCTTCGAATTCCCCAGAGTACCTCAGAAAAAGTGGGCAGTTACTAAAGGTTTTTCAGATTGCATTGTATGGGATTTTAAAAAAAAACATTTAGAAATGTGTTTTTTAAAAAAATGCAAGTCTTGTACAGTTAGCTATTAATGTTGTAAGTTATTATTACACATGCTATAGTTACTCATTCATTGTGTTCTTACCACTTGGCAAGCTCATTATCTGACCTCACAACCCAATGAGGGAGGCATGATGACCCCATTTTATAGGTAAGAAAACAGAGGCTTAACAAGCTTACAAACTTGCCTGAGGTCACGAAGCTAACGGGTATTTAGGATCTCCCATGCAAGTATTGGTTCACAGGTGCCTGCGGTGAATACATTGGGTGTGTTTTACTTTGTCATTAAATCACTTTCCTGTCGATTTCTTAACAGAGTTCCTGGTCGCCCCCCACTTCACTCTTTTTATTAGGCACTTCTGGCATCTGCATGGACAGGGCCATGGGGCATAAGGTGAGGAAGACGTAACTCACACCTTCACCCACATGGACTCAGGCTGGAGGAAATCTCACAGCTTCTGAGGGGAGCCTCAGAGCCAAGCTGGATGCAGTCTTAGTTTCCTATAGCTGCCGCAACAAATTACTTAAAATCAGGGGCTTGACCAGCACAGACTTATTGCCTACAGTTCTGTGAGCCCAAAGTCCAACCTAGGAGCATTGGGCTAAAGAGCAAGGCATTGACTGGGCTGTGCTACCTCTTGGAGACGCTGGGGGACAATCCACTTGCTTTCCCCGCTCCTCCAGGCTGCCCACATTCCTTGGCTCAGGGTCCCTTCCTCCATCTTCCAGGCAGCAATCATGCTTCTTTCTGACCCTCCTTGTACTTTTGAGTCTCTCTCCCTCTGGCCAGGAAAGCGATCCTCTCTCAAGAACTCAAGTGATTACAGTGGGTCCACAGGGAGCATCCAGGACCACTCCCCATCTCTGGGTCCGTACCCTTAATCACCTCTGCAGAGTCTCTTAGCTGGTAAAGTAATCTGTTCACAGGGTCTGGGGGGCAGGGGGCATCATTCTGGAACGTTACTTTGGAGGTGACTTTACATCCTGTAGGAGTTCAGAGAGGAGTGAGCCTGGGGCGGGGTTCATGGCGCTTGGGGCAGGTTGGGGATGCCACCTGCTGAAGCAAGAGGGGAGGGAGGCGATTCTCCCCTCAGGAGCCGCTGGAAAAGAGAACGGGGAGGGACGAGCATGCCATACACATGGGAATGAAAACTCCTTCCTGCCAGAATTTCCTGGGTCCCTTTCCCCAACAAGTACCACCGGTAGCCACCAGCTTAGGCAAAGCCACCACATTCAGGAGTCCACGCTCCACCCGAGAGCCAGGTGAAGGCGTTTAGGGAAACCCATGGTTTCCTGGGCAAGGACATGACATGAGTAAAAAGATATGTCACATCCAACCACCAGATTGCAGGACTAGAGCAGCAGAGGACGCGTCCCACCTTATCAGGAATGCAATCAGCGCAATCCATACTGTGGGGCTCCGCAGGCAAAGGCCTCCTCCTTCCACCCACATTATTGAGAAAAACAGGCAGGCGGGCTGTCAGCCTGTGAGTTAAGACCCCCAAATACATTAAAAACAAGAAGTGCTGGGGACGCATGCCGGTGTGCTGAAAAAAGAAAGAAGAGAGAGAAGTCCAGGGGAGGAGATGGCGTTTGGGAGGGGGCACGTGGTAAGTTTTAGGGTGCCACCGAGGACAGTGGTTACACTAGTGCTTGCTTTATAATCATGCATTAAGCATTCATTTGCTTCATGTGGTTTTTTGTATGTGTGTTATATTTACCAGTGAAAACATTCATGTTGACCATGTGTTTTTGGAAGACTGCTCTCTGGCAGTGGCATCCAGCGGATGGGGCAGCCTGTAGCTCTGGAAGCCACAGTGTTGAGGTGGGTATGATGGGTGATGGCCACAGTAGAACCTGCAGGGGGAGAGGGATCGGTGTTGTCCAGCGGAGGAACACTGACCGCTGCAGTGACTGCCGGGAATTGGAGGTGACAGAGCGGGAGGGCACGCCGTGTTCTCTCACCCCCGGCCCAGTGAGAGTCTTGGCTCCTGGCTCTGCCTCCACACGGCCCATCAGCAGCTCTCTCGGATGTCCTGACGTGGATTTCAAAAGATGGATTACTTGGGAAATGGTGCCAGTGTCAGAGTGGAAGACCTGGAAGGGTGAAACGTGGAAGGATAGAAATCTAGACGTGTAAGAAGATGCCCTCCCGGCTGTCGGCCCCATAACGCCTCCCTGACGCCACCGCTCTCGGTGCCACAGACAAAAGCGCCCAGGTTTTCCTGACCTTTTACTCATCCCAGTTGGTCCAGAAGCAACCTGGGCCTCAACTGAAGTGAAGAGGAATTGCCTCTCCTCAACCAAGGGAAGCAGCCGTCCTGTTGGCTATCAAACGTACAGGCTAAGCTCCTGTCACTCCTTGAGTTTCCCGAAGGAGGGCACATGGAACTGGCAGGGAGGGTGGTTTTCTGAGACTTTAGTGGGAGGCTGTGGGAGATGGTTTACATGAGCCGATGGCACCAGCTGGAGCTCCACCAGGAAAAGCCCAGGTGATGCTGGCCCCCAGAGACCCTCAGGTCCCCTCCAAGCCCTCCCCTCTGCATCAGACCTTACCTAAGGCAAGGCTGCCCTTCGTCACTTCCTCCCACGCTGCCCTGGAGCACCATTTAAACCTGATGTGAGCGGCACACGCACGTTCCCGGTGGGACTTGCCTTAGACGTTTCAACCTCTGAGTCCATCCCCATGTTATTTGTGGGTTCATTCCCAACGCAGAGCAGAAGCAAGCAGGTTGCTCTCCAACAAACCACCTTCCTATCCAACTAGGATAAGAGAGGGGAAGGTGATGCTATTAAAGAAATTGGTCTAAACCTTCTACTAGTTTAATAAGCGCCAAAGTAACCTAAAAGTAGATACTACGGTTTAATCCAAATTATTGTGGCAGATGCAGTCACTGCCCCATCCATGTCCTCCCTCAGGGCCGCCTGCAGCTGCTCTGGGTGGTCCCCTTCCTCCTCCCAGGCCATGGAGTGGGCCTGGCTCCCGTGTGGGGGGAGAGCAGAAGGTAGGGCATTAACACCCCCCAACAACCCAACCAACAGGGAGGTGCACCTGTGGGTAGAGCCCCAGCTCCCAACTCTGGCTGGGACAGTCTGAGCAGGCCCTGCACGGAGGTCTCTGCAGGCTTGAGCCCCAGGTCCACAGGGCGGTGGCCCCCTGGTCACCTTCCTTCCCTTCCCACCTCACATCCTGTTCCTCCCTGGTGCTTCTGGGAACACCTGCTGCCTAAGGATGTTAGGGCTGCCATAGCAACACACCACAGAGGGGGCTCACACAACAGAACCGATTTCCTCTCCGTTTTGGAGACTAGAAGTCCGAGATCAAGGTGCCCACAGGGACGGTTTCTCTGAGGCCTCTCCCCTCGCAGATGGCCACCCTCCGGCTGTGTCCTCGACGGCCTTGCCCCCATGTGCGCACCCCTGCTCTCTCTTCCTCTTCTAATGAGGACACCAGTCGTGTTGAGTTAGGGCCCCACCCTAGGACTTCATTTAACCTTAATTATCCTCTTTAAAGGCCCTATCTCCAAATACAGCCATACTGGGGGTAGGACTTTGTGAACTCGGGATGGCAATTTGATCCATAACACATACCAAGTCAATTACTTGCACTCAAATCCTTATCTGTGAACCCAAATTAAGACAGTCACGTACCAATCCAGTTATTATACAGAATGCAGACACAGCCCTGCCCGAGTGGCTCCGTGGGTTGGGGGGTCATCCCATATACCAAAAGGTCAGGGGTTCGATTCCCAGTCAGGGCATGCACGCAAGTTGTGGATTCTATCCTCAGTCTGGGTGCATACAGGAGGCAACTGATCAATGTTTCTCTTTCTCTCTCCCTTCCTCCTTTCTCTCTAAAAAGCAATAAAAACATATCCTTGAGTGAGGATTTAAAAAAAAAATAAAAAGAACACACACAAACACACGCACACCCGGTTTGACAAAGCAAAGATTTTTAAAATATATATATATTTTTTATTGATTTCAGAGGGGAAGGGAGGGAGAGAGAACATCAGTGATGAGAGAGAATCATTGATCAGCTGCCTCCTGCATGCCCCCTACTGGGGATCAAGTCTGCTACCTGGCATGTGCCCTGCTGGGGATCTCCTGGTTCAAAGGTCAATGCTCAACCACTGAGCAACACTGGCCAGGGCAAAGCAAGGATTTTTGACATCAGAAAAACCACCGAGCATCCCAGGTCCACTCCTGGCAGGCTTAGATTGCATACTTGAAAATAAAAGTTACGGGGTTGGTGGAGTATGGGGGAGGGGGTTTTCCTGAAAAGAATACACCTTTGGATACAAAGGACTTTGCTTTTTTTGCACCCAGTTCCTTTCTATTAAGATGTTCACTATTGTTCTACACCAAGCATGTCAAACTCAAGGCCTGCAGGCCTCATACAGCCCACAACGAATATTTTTGCTGCCCAGCCAATATAATGGTATGTAAGAATTGTTTTTAATAAAAATTTTGTAACTTAATTTTTATGATACCCTGTTATACATAATTATTAATAATGAACTACAATGTTTGCTAATGACTGATTACTATCATGTTGCATTCATTTCTCTCACGCGCCTTACATGCAGCCGCACCATTTCTCTCCACTAATACCAGCAGTGATGGCCATGTCATTAGTGTTGACTGACTTGTTTGGTGTGCACAACAGGAAATATTTCACTTTCAGAGAACAAGAAAAATAGGTTTATTTGCGTTACACTTACTAATTCGTGCAGTTATTCAGTGTCTGGTAAGTTAATGTTTAAGAAAAAAACCTTAATTTTTATTAAAATGTTCTATTATTTTATGTTAATGATGACTCGTTTATTTCAGCCCTTTGTATTCAGCATGTCTCTATCGAAATAAACCTACGTTTCTATGAAAATTGAAGCTTTTGTTCTTTTGCCGCCCGCATACACTTACATACCTTGTTTATGTGGCCCGTGTTAGCCTGTGAGTTTGACATGCTTGCTCTGCACGAAGGCAGGTTGGGGCACTGCCGGGAGCCGGTCCATCCTTGCTGTTTCAAGGGACCTGGCATATATAGCATACGGTTCTTAATATGTTTGCTCACCTTCTTGGCGCTGTGTTTTAACCAAGGTCACCTCTCCGAGAAAGGTTGAATCCCCAGGTAGGGATTTTCCCCTGAAGTTAGGGAGGGAATAAAACCCCTCAACTAAGTGCCAGGCGGGTAATTAATCACTTTAACTATGAACAATCATGCTTAAGCTACATAATCTTTACTCCCTGGAATGGAGATAAGAAACGCCCTAACCTTTGTAATAGAGATTGATAGGATTGAATCAACTGGTATAAATACAGATGTAACAAGACAGAAAGAGACAGAACTAAGAAGGGAGAACCTACAGACAGAACCTACACAGAACCTACAGACAGAAGAACTTCGCTGGAGAGAACATGGCAAAAGATCCTGGACTGAACCTGACTACAGAAATTGGCAAGAGAACCTGACTAGAACCTGGTGACTGAACCTGGCTGGAGATCTCAGACAGAACCTGGCTGGAGAACCTAGCGAGGGAACATGGCCACAGAACCTGGCTGGAGATCCGAAGCAGAAACTCGCTGGAGATCCAGACCAGAACTTGGCTGGAGAACCTGGCTAGAGATCCTGGCTAGGCTGCTGATCAACTGAACACTGTCTCCGTGTCATTCCTTCTTCGCCAACTCCGTCCACACCTTTGGGGACCCCTGGACCTGCTGGGGTTGGACCCCGGCAGGGCACAACTAATTGTGACTGATGGGAAGGAATTCAGGAGCCAGACATCCCAGGGGGTTCGCCTCAGGAGGCCCCGTGTGGTGTGTTGCTGGGCCCATGTCTAAAGCCGTGTCATGGCAGACCTATTAGGTTCCCCCGGTCATTCACTTTTCATGGCTCGTCTCCAGCCGGAGTCATTGCAGTGGGGTGGCGGGTCCCCGAAGCAGGGCATGCTCCCAGCCTGTGTCCGAGCAAACCATGCACCCTGCCCACTGCACACGTGCATAAGCTAGGATTTCTCACATATGTGCAAAAGTTGTGAAGGTGAGCAAAGCACAGACTCATCCTGCAGTGTTACTGAATTCCTCGGTGCTTTTAGTCACGTGGTTTCTAATCAGCAGACATTTAAACTGCTACACGAATGTGAAGGTATTTGAAAGAAATTCTGTTTATGTTAAAAAGGATCCCCTTACTCAAAATGTGGGAGGCACTGTTCTAAGCTGTGAGAGACATTTCTAGATCAGCTGACGGTCCATGGACAGGCCAAGGAGAGCCCGTCTGTAACCTCTCCCCCACCCCCCCTTCACAGCCCCCTGTCCTTGACCAGTTTCCTTAATCAGAACTGCCCGCCTGCAGTTCCGGAGTCCTTGCTATGCTGGCCTCTCTTCTTCTCTGTCTTGCTTTCGTCTTTGCCAGTATTTTAAATCCTGTTCAGGCAGGCTTCCCTCCTCACCGGCCAGTACCTCTGTGTTCTCTCATCCCTTCTCCTGATCACCATTTCACTGAGGCCTCCGGAGCCCTCTCCACAAGTATCCCCACTGGGTTCGAAGGCCGTTCCCCAAAGGCAGAGAGGGTTCACTCAAGTATACATTCATTCCCAAAGGTGGGCGACGCCCGCGAGCAGACGCAGACACGGCTGGTGCCAGGGCTGTCCCCTTGGAACGCATCATTTCCCTGGCCCCCCCCCGCCCCCGTCCGCCCACGTTGGCACCCACAGCCATAGTGCGGGTTCCACCAGGTGCTGGGCAGGGCACAGGTGCGGCAATGTTACACCTCGCAGAGTCCCTTCCACCCGTGACTGACGGGGCTTGGGAGACACCCCAGCTCCCTCACCCCTCTGTGGGGTAACTGGTTCTGCACTGACCCCGGAGCTTCCTATGCGATTGATCTTCAGGTGTTCACTGGAGTAACTTGCTTCAGAACAGATCTTTCCTTCCCTTGTCCCACTCCCCTACCCTTAACGATGTTTCCGGGGGTCCCTTCCCAAATAAGCTTCTTGCACCCCAATCCTTGTCTCAGAGATTGCTGATGGGGAACCCCAGTTGAGGTACCCTGGCAAGGTCTTTGCCCTGACACACTTTGAACCATCTATTTCTAGATTACAGAAAAGGATATATTGGCTGCGTCGAGTGCTGGGTTGATTTGTAATCCCATTACCTGGAATTGGCACTTAAATAGCCGTGACCCGGACAAACCACTTAACCTCTTCCTGCCTCAGTTTCCTTATTGCCGGACACACATGTGGACTGGAGCAGTGCTTATGAGAGTGTGCGATTCCTCTGGAGTACATTAAAGATACCCCAGACAAAAGTAAAATCTGAAAAGGAAATGGTACTCACAGAATCATTCAAATTAAATTACAAAATTGCCAGGGAAGGGGAAGAGTGCACTATTAGATATTAGGAGACAATTCTCCATGGGTCTCTTACGTTTCTGCTCATGTTGTGAACAGGACACTAAAACCTTTATTCCAGACTGTCTTTCCGAAGATGCTACATAGCACAGAGCCTTGGAAAATAGAGTTTGTGTCTCCAGCAGGCCAGTGGCAGGTTTGTTTCCTGTCCAGTCAAATAAAGACGATGTGCAGGGTTCTCGGCCCTGACACACACCCACTGCCTGCGCAGCGTCTCCGTGCTGCCCGCCGTGAGGCTGGGAGGAAACGGAACCAAAGCAGAACGAAGCTCAGGCAGCCTGGGAGTGTGAGCACCTTCGTCTCTGACCCGGGAATCGCATGTCTTCCGCCAGAATTCATGAAACTGTGGCAAGCTAAGTTTTTAGCTCACAAGTCAGGTAAAATCTCAAACCCTTCACAGTACTTAACATTTGGAAGGTCTTACTAAATCTTGTGCTGCTAGTGTTACTAAAAATATAGGCTGATAGAAGGTTTGTACAACACAACGATGCCCATTGTCCAACTGCAGAGTGTAAAATAGGATCTAAGTAGTACATATCCAAGATTCTGAAATAGTTGTCTTAAAGACTGAGATTTGTAAAACCTCTACATTTTAAATAGGCGAGTGTATGGGTGTTAATTTCTCCATTTTGATTGTTTTGTATATGTTATTGTAGGCAAATAAAAATATTTATCATTTTATAAAAAACTCACCACAGACATATTAGAAGAAAATTTTAACTGCTTAGGACGTACATAAATGACACATTACAAAAAAAAAGTTATGTATAAAATGTAGTAATGTCTGTATGATGAGTGACAGCAGAGATAGAAACCCATTCACATAAAAATCATCACCAATATGTGTACAAGTAGTGTGTTTGCATAAAAACCCCTGGCTGTTGTGGAAAAGGCAACTGTGTTTTTTGTTGTTGTTTTGTTTCTTTTTTTTTAGAAATGCAGACTTCCACATGCAGCCTCTCATGTGGATGTGTCTGGAGTCTTGGAAGCTTGACTACCCTACGTTCTACACACGGACCTTGAGAGCTTGTTT
Source organism: Myotis daubentonii (assembly GCF_963259705.1). Classification (NCBI taxonomy): domain Eukaryota; kingdom Metazoa; phylum Chordata; class Mammalia; order Chiroptera; family Vespertilionidae; genus Myotis; species Myotis daubentonii. Next base: position 10,789,952 of record NC_081851.1, on the reverse strand, counting down.
GGAGTTTCTAGCAGGGAGCGCAGCTACTTGTACACCCTTGACCGAAGACCGGCCCTCTCCTCTGGGGGGAAGGTCATCCTCTTCCTCAGAGCCTGACGCTTCGGGAGGGAAGCACATGGAGGGGGCGAGGGAGGAAGGGGACAGCCGCCTGGCCAACTGAATCAATCCTGGTATCAGTGGGGTGACAGATTCAGCCAGATTGCCCTCACAACTAAGGCAACTGTGTTTGAAGTGTTGAATAATGTCATACAAATTGACAACTTTATTAAAGGCTTGTTTTCCCATTGTGAACTTTTTGGTTATTGACAATGATAAATGTGGTGTATTCCAGAATTTACTTTTCATGTCGAAGTTCATTGGTTATGTGGAGGCCAGGCATCGGCGTAAATACTTCAAAGGAGACACAGAATTACTATTGTGTAATTTAAACATCTTTACCTAAAACTCTCAAACATAGTTGTGCTGGTTTGCATATCTTGCTGATACAAAGAACCAAATTTAGCAATGTAAGGCCCCTATGTTTCCATGCCTGACATTGCAGTTAAAATGTCAGCAATGAAACTTGACTCAACATGCAAAACAACGCAAATTAAGCTGCTTAGAAACTTAAAATTACTACCTGACAAAGAGCTGTGTATTCCTATGTTACTAATATGGTCTTATGTTGTTCACGGTTACATTTGAAAGGTATTTTCTGACCATTGATAATTAAAACTGGCTGAGGTATTTGATTAACTGCTTCCAAATTGTAGAACAAACTATCAATTAAGACATAATAGCACTTATATGACATTTTTCTCTGGGCCCATGCATAATAATAAATGTAACTCCATCTCTCTAAGCGTTGCTTGGTTCTTCTCCGGCCTTCTGTAACACCACCATCACCTTAGAGCAGGTGTGTGTGCAGGCTGACGTCGCTCTTCCTGAAATGGACAGGAGGCGGCAGCTGCCCTGTGTCTCTCTCGCCAGCATTTGCAGCCATCCCAGTCAGAACATGGGACGGCAGCAGTGAGGGAGGGCACAGCCACCCCGTCATCACGGGCACTGAGGGGTCAGTGTGCCCACCAGCCCTGGGCGGCCAGCAGCTCTGCTCGTGGACACCGCGGGGCACGCCGCAGGAGCCCGCACGCTCTTCCCTCGCACCCGTGCCTGCCCCTGTCTGTCACATCGTTACTACGCCTCACTGCATGTAAAGTGACTTTTTAAGGTTAAAAGAATTATTTGCCCAAATTGGGGTTGTCATACAGCAGGTCCCTGCAGCTGGCTGTGCCCCGCGGAGCTGCGGGCTGAGGGGCAGGTTCCCGGCTTGCTAATTGGTGTGTGCCAGGCCTCCTGCCCTGCTGGCTCCCGGGGCCGCTGAGAGCGGCAGCTGACGTGCCAGGGTGTCCGCACAGCCCAGGTCCCCGCCTCGCCCCTAAGCAGCAGCTGCAGCAGAGCCCCCTGGGAAGTTCAGTCCCTGTCAGCTGTCCCTGCTAATCAAAATAGCACCCTCAGGGCGGAATTCAGTCAAGCTCTGGCTGCATGTGTGGGACATGTTTATTTACATGGAAAAGACCCGCGTGATGAGTTAACGCACATCCTGAAAGGCAGGGGAGACAAGAGGAGATGACAGTCTCCATTCGGGGGCTATGTGCAGTGTCACTTCCCTAAGACACACCCAAGGAGGTGACATGAAGCAAGGAGCAAGTGAGGCCCCGGTTTCCACCCACCAGCCGCGGAACTCCACACACCGTGGCTGCAGACTCACGCCCAGGACAGGTGTTCGCTTTGCTAAAAGTGCACTTGGGCCTGCGATCTCTACCCGCCATGCGGCCTGAGCGCCTCCCTGAGACCTCAGCTGCCCCTCGGGGTGCAGGCCGCAGCGGTGAAGGAGGTGGGCCGAGAGCTATTTCAAGACTCTGTGTGTTGACTAAAGAGGCACACATGTTTTTAGCCAAAATTTATAAACTTTCATTGCTTTTAACCTAAAATGAGGCTGAGGCTAATTGGGTAGGCCCTTCTCTTCCACCTTATGCATTCTTTTTAAGTCTTTGGAACCACCTGGACCTGCCAGTCCATGAATTCTGAAATGCGTAAATGGCTGTTTATAATGCAAACAGCTGCCGCGTGCCCTCAGTCAGGTCCTCCGTGGGAAGCGGGAGGTGCTGGAATCCCGCTCCAAGCAGCTCCGCAAACGCACGCTGTTCCACTTCCACACTCGCCAGGGCACCGAGACACCAGCTCTCCCAGCCCGGCTCAGACACCGGGAGATTCCGTTTCCATTGTAATGAAGGCCGCTGACACCGCTCACGGAGCAGCTTAAGGTAAAGCCAGAGAGAGGGAAGGGCAGACCCAGGATAGAGGCAGTCGGGGCACCCGGAGGGCAGACCCCGAGCCTGGGCTGCCTCCTTCTAATGACAACGGTTCCTAAGTGCCTCCATTTTTTACCTTCAGAGCGTGAAGTAGTGCTAACGAGTAGTGAAAACACAGGGTTTTAAAAATCGAACGTAACTATAGATGCACTCCTTTCTAAGTAGATGTGATGGACCACACTTTAAATGTTTAGGATTAACAAAATAAGGAATTAATGTTCTTTAACTGCCACCCTCAACTTGCGTAATTTTTAGGGTGTAGCCTGTTATGCGTTTACATCTGTTGCACTCTTTCCCACCCGATGTCTTCCACTCAGCATTTCTGAAGTCTGTCTTTCCATGGAAGAAATCATATTGTGAAGCACTCACTCGTGCCCCCATTCCTTGTGCCCCCCACAACCCCCCATCCTGTGCTATGGGGCTCTCCACATTCATGGCCTCTGGGCAGGATCAGAGGGCAGAGCACAGGGCAAAGTGTCAAAAGCTGAGGCCAATAGATGTGGAAGTTTGTGTGGCCCTTGTTGGTCCCCAGCACAGAGAAGGAGGGGAAGAGAGTGCGAGGGAAAATCCCGCTCCAGGCCTGCGTGAGCCTGGCCCAGCGCCAAGGGGAAACCCCGCAGGAGTTCTCGGACTTGGAGATGAGAAAGTCAGGAGCCCCTTTGATGGGTGGGTCTCCAGGAGGCACCAAGACCCTCCATCTGGGCTGACTGAATGGAGCCCAGCTCACTGCTAGGTTCTCCCAGTGCCCAGAGCCGCAGAGCAGGACCAGCAGCCCACGCAGCGAGATGGCACGGAGGGTGCACACGGCTCCAGCACGGCCCTTCGAGCTCGGGGTGGGCGCCATCGCCTCTGCCTCCACTGAGGACATGCGCACCCTGGAGTGCCAGGCAGGACACGGATCCCTATACCAGAGGTTCTCAACCTGTGGGTCCCGACCCCTTTGGCAGTCCAACAACCCTTTCACAGGGGTCGCCTAAGACCATCCTGCATATCAGATATTTACATTACGATTCTTAACAGTATTACAGTTATGAAGTAGCAATGAAAATACTTTTATGGTTGGGGGTCACCACAACATGAGAAACTGTATTTAAAGGGCCAGAAGGTTGAGAACCACTGCCCTTTGCAGAGAGGCTGCTGTCCTTCCCTGTTGACTATGCCCTGAGGCCATATGTGCAGACAGACCTCAGGGAAACGTGCCTGAGGGGACACCGAAGGCATGAGAGGAAGTTTCAGCCACGTGGGGACTATGCCCTCCTAAAAGAGCGAAGTTTGGTTACAGAATCAGTAAGACAGCCCCCCCCCCCCCCCCCGCAACCCCGCACCTGGGTTTCTGGGTGCGGGGTAATATTTCCTTCCAGGCTTTTTTTCCAGTGTGTATTTTACTTTCATAATTGGTTGTGCTTTTTATGACCTATACAATTTCTCATAGCTTGTTTTACTCAATAATATTTTCTCTGAGTTGCATTATAATTTACATTTTTATTTATTTTTATATTTTTTAAATACATATATATTTCTTTATTGATTTCAGAGAGGAAGGGAGAGGGGAGAGAGAGAAACATCAATGATGAGAGAGAATCATTGATTAGCTGCCCCCTGCACACCCCCTACTGGGGATTGAGACCACAACACAGGCATGTGCCCTGGGCCAGAATCGAACCTGGAACCCTTCCGTCCTCAGGCTGACACTCTATCCACTGAGCCATGCTGGCTAGGGCTATAATTTACATTTTTAAAAATCTTCACCCGAGGGTATTTTTAGATTGATTTTAGAGAAAGAGAGAAACATCGATTGGTTGCCTCCCATAGGCGCCCGGACGGGGGCTCTAACCCACAAACCTTTGGTGTATGGGACAACGCTTCAACCAATGGAGCCACCCGGCCAGGACTACGTTGTAATTTTTATGATTATTTCTTGCAATCTGCAGTGAATCACTCAGGGACTATGCCAGAACCTAGCTGCTTGACTTCTTTCTGACTCTTTCATATAAACTCTTTAGTACTTTTCTTCAGTATATGTTTTTCCATATTTGGGAATATTTCCTTAAACTAGAATTTTACAAGTGGGATTTTGGAACAAAGAACATGAATAGCTTGTTACTTTTTAATACACATTTCCAAATTTCTTTTAAAAATGCAACTCAGTAACATTGTATGTACAGACTGCACTACACTTTGGCCAGACGTGGGTAAGATCTGCTTTAAATTCAGCTTTAAAAGTGACAGTGTGGCCTCTGCTGTCTTCATTTCCCTAATTTCAGGGGCAAGTGAGAGCCACCCTCTTCCCCATGTTTTGAACACTGACTTGATGGCCCAGCCTGCACCTGACCTGCCTGTGTTCTTTGGCATCAAGGTTGCCACGTTCTGGTTTAGTCAGATAATCTCTTTAACGAACATATGGAGCATTTTTCTATCAAATTTGTCCCAGGCTATCGTTTTCCTTCTTCTCTTTGGTTTGCCATGAAGGTCTAAATGTTTACACGGCCAAGTCTTTCTGTTTGCTTGTTTGTTTACTACTGCTATTTCTGTGCTTAGAACCCTGTTCCTCCTCCCACCAGGGTTTTGATAAATATAGGGTGTGGCAAAAGTAGGTTTACAGTTGTGAGTACACAAAACAGAGTCTATTTTTATATTATTATTTGTTATTGTTGTATTATGTTTCCATATGTTCATTATGTTTAAGTTCTCCTGTGTTAGCTGTTTAAGTTTTCTGGAATATCAAATTAAATCCAAAGTCAATGAAAACACAGTTATTCTCTCCCACCCTCACCCATGCTGCTGGGCCTCCCGCCACCTGCTTCTTTGAGCAGAAACGGCACAGCTTTGTGCCCGGCAAGAGAAGGCTCCTGGGTGCACCCCCTCCTCCGGCCTCCGCTGTGCTCACCGTGGCCTCCTTTCTGCAGGAGCCGCCCGGACGTCATGGCACAGTCCTCCAGAGGCGACGCTGGAGGAAGGGCCAGGGGGAGGTGCAGCCTGAGAGGTGCCAAGCCCGGAATTACCTTCACTGAGCCGTGAGACCGTCGGGGTCCGCTGTGGGAGTGGCGTCGCCTCACCCTCCTCCGGCCATGGCTCTGAGTCTGGGGGAGCTGCCTGCACCTGAGGGGGTGACCGAGTCCCAGGTCCTCCTGAGACCACTCGATGCCTCTGATGTTCCCTGCAGCTGCCTTCCTGCCTTTGTCCCACTGCCTGGAACGTAAGCCTCCAGCGCGTGGAGGCCACAGGGGCTGAGGCAATTCCGACAAGACAAGCGCTTTAAAGGGAAGAGATGGCCATTTAACAGTGTTCCTGCCCTAAGGCAGCGGGATGAATTGGATGGCATCTCACAGTCTTCCTAAAGGAGCCGCTGGGGGCTGTCTAAGCCGTTTGTCTAGACTAGAAAGAGGATGTAGAGAAAGCCCACAAGTTACATCTTTCAAAATGTTACTTAGTTCATCCCGGGAAACAGATGGGTACTTTCAGAGCCTGACCCTCTCAGCCCGCCAGCCATGCCAGCTCGGGCACCAAGGCTTTCTGAATTCCCTCCCGGCACAGCCAGGGCAAGAGCGGGCAAGGAGGCCGCTTTCCGTGATATGGAAACCACGAGACAGACATGAGCCTAGACACGAGGAGAAACACAGCTTCATTTTCCCTTCCTTCCCTCCCTCCCTCCCTCCCTCCCTCCCTCCCTCCCTCCCTCCCTCCCTCCCTCCCTCCCTTCCTTCCTTCCTTCCTTCCTTCCTTCCTTCCTTCCTTCCATCTCCCTTAAACCGTTGCTACAGAAACTTCAAATCCTAACAACCCTTTGCATTCAGTGGGTGTAGCGAACAGGAAAAGGAGACCTCTACTCGCTCACATTGTGCAAATTCATCTCGCCTGCTCCTGGCAGTCTTTGTTAGAGCCAGCATGGTGAGTTTTTGTTGCTGCTGTTGTTATCCTCACCTGAGGATGTTTCCCATTGCTTTTTAAAGAGAGATTGGAATGGAGGAGGAACGGGGGAGGGAGGAGAGAGAGAGACATCAATGTTTATGGTTTGGCTGACTCCTGTACACTCCCCGACCTGCCCGGGGATCAAACCTGCAGCCAGGTATATGCCCTCGGCCAGGAATTGAACCTGTGACCCTTCGGAGTGGGGGGGGGGACTGTCTCTCTAACCACTGAACAACACTGGCCAGGCCAAATTTTTTTTAGGTTGTTATTGTTTTTTTTTCAAGACTTGAGAATCTAATACCTACCCCAAATGGTCCTACATTTATTTTATTAATGTTAATTTTTCTTGGCAAGGAAGTTTGGAATCTTAAAATGTCTTTTGAGCCTGTATTATCACCCAGTGAGGTTAAGATAATGCTCTACTCCTGTTGCTGCATCTGCAGAAAGAGGTAGGTTCTCTCTTTGAACACCTAAGTGCTTTCATTTGGGTGACATTGGCAATGTGCTTATGCACAATTTGATAGACTGACAAACAATATATCCCTTTGATTGATGAGCTTAAAAAATGATTACAACAGTGTAATGAGGATACTATCTGAGGAAACAACACTTTTCTTGGAATAAATATTATGTCAAGAGAGGGCCATCCGTAAGCAGGGGAACAGTCGCACCTCGTTTAATACGTGGTGCTGGGTAAGTGTTTGGCAGATTTGGGGGCTCTACCAGCTGTTGTCGCAGAGGCTGGGACTTCCCCTGTGGATCCAGGCTGCCTTCCTCTGGACTGAGAAGCCCCGCTCAGCGGAGCGCTCGGCAATGCCAGCCGCGTTCCCGGCCCCGTTCCCGGCCCTGTTCCCGGCCGTGTTCCCAGCCCCCTGGCAGGTCAGGAGCGTCTCAACTTCCCGGAAATGCCTGTACAAAGAAAATTACACATTCTTCACTTTCCCCCTCTCCTCATAAACCAGAATTCAGACTTGCTGGTGGCGAACCAGCAGTAGCCGTGAGGTGAGAACAGCAGCCTGGGGCGTGATGGAGCGACTAGAGGGAAGGAGCCTGGGGCCCCATGGGCTGTGGAGCAGACCCTGCCCTGCCCTGCCCTAGGCCCTCGACAGCCATGGGCCATCATATAAGGAAGTAATCATCTAATTGAATGAGTAGCTGAATATTAAAAATGGAGACCAAAGACAAAAGACACAGGAAGGTCACAGGAGAGAGACTATGAGTAGCTCTTAAATGTATGAAAGAGTGTTCAGTGGACGCCTAATAAGATTACATAGCAACTTAAGATAGCATTTTTAACCTGAGGATTGACAAAGAATTAATACAAATTGATAAAACAAAAATCATACACTTCAAGTGGATAAGCGAGAAAAGGATGCACATAAAAAATCATACAGCCAACAAAATTCACATGGAAAGTAACGAGCCAACATTTTCACATATTAATTGGCAATGTTGCCAATATAATGGTGAAATGTGTGCATTCTTACAACACTGAGGTGATGAAACTGGCTGCAGCCCGTATGGAGAACTGTATAATGGTATTTTGCTAGGCTTTGTCAATCTATTCTAATGAAATGACTCTAAATACAGCAAATGCTACATCCATAAAGATATTCATAGCAATCCTATATAATCCTATCTAATAAAAGGCTAATATGCAAATTGCCCCCTCTACTGGGAGTTTGACCAGGGGGCAGGGATGGACCACCACCGCCCAAGGCCCCTCCCCCCAGCCGACCCAACTCCTGGTTGACTCCCCCCACCCCAATCTGGATGGGCCGGCCAGACCTTCCTCCCCCCCCCCTCCACCCCGTGCACGAATCCATGCACTGGGCCTCTAGTATCATTAATAATAGTGAAAAATTAGAACCAAGATGCCCAACAAAAGGGAGACAGTTACTATGTCACCACTCAGTAGGCTAGTGCAATCATTTTAAGTGATATGAAAACTGCAACAAATGACAAGAAGATTGATATGTTTTTTAAGTGGAAAAAGAAAGATTCAAACTGGATATACATTACTTTTGCTGTGACATGTTCTATTGGGGCCTGTATCTCAGCCCAGATCTGTCTTTTCAGCACAATCCTGAATTCCAGATGGCTCCCTCTACCTGTGCGCTTCTCCAATAAACCTTCCACGCCGCTTCCAAATTAGTTCATTCACTGTTGATTCAGCAAATAGCTACTGAGTGCTAATCACTAGCCCGGAATATTCCAGAAGCATGGGCTACTCCACTGAGCGAAACAAAGCTTATATTCTCGTCAGGGATGACCCACAGTGAGCTGGGCAGGGGCGAGCTCTGACTTGGGTTTCAGAGGAGTCTCTCTCCTGGGCTGAGAATGGGATGGGGAGGCAATGGTAGACACAGGGAGGTGGATTAGGGACCCTGCAGTCCTGCAGGTGACAGATGAGAGTGGCTCACCCTGGGTGGTAAGAAGTGTCGAATTCCGAATGTCTAATGAGGGCAGTGCTGCAGAATTTCCTAATATCTGTGGGTGGGAGAGAAAAGCAAGGATGGCTCCAAGGGCTTTGTCTTGAGCAACTGGGCTAATGGCCAGCAGCTGTGGTGGACGTGTGACTCTGATGTGTCTCCTGGCCACCCCAGGACTGGTGCTGAGCAGGCAGGGGCCTGAGGGGCGTGCGTGGTCCCAGCAGGGGAGACACGGCCACACTGCGTTGCAGGTAGAAGTCAACATGGGTATTTGCCTGTTGAAGGGTTGAGTTGAGTTGCTGCTGACTACCTAGTTCTAATGATCTCACTCACTTCCACTGAAGTTTCCCCCTACTTAGAGCTAATATTTTTCCGTCAGGACTCAAAGGCCCTGAGAAGTCTGAAGGCGCTGGGCACTGTGTCTGTGACCCTGGCGCCTAAATAGGCTGCAGAGTAGACCTGAGCCCAGGGCTCCCTTCAGCTCCACTTCCGCCTCTGCCTGGTCCCTCCCCTGCAGGCCCCTCTTGTCTCCCTCTAACAGCCCCACCCCGTGCCTTTGGTTACCCCTGCGGCCTGTTCTTGTTTGCTGATTGAATTACTAAAGACCCCAGCAGGCGAATATCCCAAAATGACAGGAGCTGTGTTAGAGAAACCTTTTTTTTTCTTTTTTAGGAATTCTGTAGTTGCATTATACTGTTTGAGCAACTTTTACATTTTGGAAGTCCGTGTTTTTCTTCAAAATTGACTTCTTAGAAGTTGCTTGTAGAAATACCACATGGGTGCTGGCTTCTTGCTTGCAAGCAGCTGCCAGGACACTTCGCCATAGAAGTACGCACCCTTCCCCCAGGGCTCCTGACAACGTTCTCGTTGCCTTTGAAAGGAGCTAGTTCACAATTCCCCCCAAAACCATAGCCCTGTGTTTCTGTGAGCGTCCGATGGCCTGAGCAGGCACGTTTGGATCAGGAACTCAGCTCCCGGTCAGACTTAGGAGGCCACTGACCTCCTGGGCACACGCCGAAAGCGTCCTGAACTCTGGTTGGTTACATATCAGGGAGCTGGGGGGGGAGCGGCTGGGGCCGGGTAGGTGGGTATGAAACGGTTTAAGGAAATTCGTCTGTCTCATGCAAGGGGGCTGTGGCATCGAGGGGGAGAGCCAGTGTCCTGGCGCAAATTCTTGCCTCTGAACCCAGACAAGTTTCTTAATATTTGACGGCTCTGTTGCTTTATGTGTAACAAGAGATAATAGACACTGTGTCCTAGAGTTTAGCACGTGGGTAAGGACTTTGAAAGTTGGAACTCACGTGCCTGCAGTGCTCTGCTTTCATAAACATTATTTCCCTTCTTTTTAAAAATATACTTTTATAGATTTCAGAGAGGAAGAGAGAAGGAGAGAGAGCCAGAATCATCAATGATGAGAGAGAACCATCAATCGGCTGCCTCCTGCATGCCCCACACTGAGGATGGAGCCCACAACCCGGCATGTGCCCTGACCGGGAATCGAACCGTGATCTCCTGGTTCATAGGTCGACACTCAACCTCTGAGCCAGGCCGGCCGGACCCTTATTCTTTTTGCTGGGATAGTGTAATGTTTGAGGTGTTATTGATCTAATAAATCCACACGCTGAGGTGGCCTGTAAAGATTTTGTTGATATCAAAGATGCCTTACCACTCAGCCTGGTTCTCAGATACTCCAGCGGAATATTTACACAGCAATAGCTGACAGCCAGAGTCCAGCCGGGGGCTAGCACTGACACACGGCGCTGCAGGCAGGACTGGGAGGCCATCCTCTCTCCGTGAGAAACACGTGCCCCCGGGAGGGGGGGGGGTCACACGCCCTAAGTCACAGGCAGTAACTGGGAGAGGCGGGCGTTGAACCGGGGTCCCGGCCTCTAACTGCGGTGCCACACTACCCTTCTGCAGGTGCCATCTACGCAGCGCCGGCGGGACGCCCCTCACAGGCCCCATACCCTCAGTTCACGGAGCTCCCGCTGAGCCAGTCCTGGTGACTAGCAAAGCCTCAGGTCACCGTGACTCCCGCACAGCTATTCTCAGCCTTCCTGTGCGATTATTATGTCACCGTGACATTGGCAAGCACTTGACATGAAGTGAAACAGTATTCTTGGATGCTAGACTTGCAGCAGGGCTGTCACTGTCCCCCAGCTTCCTCTCACCCTCCCCAGGAAGCCCCAGCTCTACTCCAATGACTCCAGAAAACAATTGCCTTCAAATGGTGTCACTTTGGCTCGGTCAACAGAAGCAAGTCCATACCCCGACTCTTTCAACACAGGGTGTCAGGGTGACATCACCTCCTCAGGCTGGGGGGCGCCATTACAGTGTATTCCCGTGGGGACAGCATCAGATCTTTAAGGCACTGAAACAGCCATTGTTGGCTTCTGACAACTGCAAATTGCCTTAGAATCTTGCTCAGACAATTGGACTGCATCTTACCGTTTCTGGTGCTCAAAAGAACGTCAGCAAATAGCAAAACCCAATGGCTGTGTTGCCACTTCCCATGTATCATCTCCTCTGCTAGGAATCAGCCTCAAACTCTGTGCGCAGAGAGACCAAAATCTCCAGCAAAAATTCCAGTGTGTGTGAGCACAGGAGGTGGCAGGGGAGTACCTGCTGGTGAAACTGACATTCCCCAGGCGGGAAGGCCGTGTCCACACAGCAAATGCCACGGCAGCAGGACTGAGAGATGCAGGCGGTAGGCACAGCGGGGTGTGGCAGGGGGTGGTGGGTCATCGGCGAGATTAAAATGTAGATCAGAGTGAACCCTCTTACACTCACCATGCGGTCTTAAATGAGCTAAAACTCTTTGGGATAAAATACTGTCCGGCCTGAATTTGACTCCACTCTCCATTCCCAACCCTCGCCACGCTCACATGCTCGGTTCTGTTCCTGGATGGAGCGAGAGGACAGGCCATCAATCCACTGCTCCCCTCCGAGGGAGCTGTCTGTCCAGGGGCTCTCTCTCCTGAACGGTGAACGTTGGGATCGCCTGGGGGCTTATTAAAGCACACAGTGCTTGGTGCCCCCCACCCAGTGTCTGAATCAGAACTTGATGTGGCCTGAGAACTTGTGTTCTATTTCTGGCACTTCTCACGTGACGCTGAAGCTGCTGGGCCACAGACCACACTCAGAGAGCCTACGGTCTCTATCACATAGAACAGCAATTTTTCCTAATTTCTACAAATCCGGTAGAGCTGGGTGAAGGGTGGGAAAGAATTGGTTTTGAATTGAGACCAATTTCGGCCGGAGTCACGGCTCTGCCAATTGCCAGCTGTGTGGCCTCAGAGAAATTACATAACCTTCAGGAACTTCATTGCTTCACCTGTACGGTAGGGATGACGAAAGCTGCCTGCGGAGTGGCTGCAAGAATACAAAGGCGATACAGATGCTCCGAGTACTAACTAATGGGATCCCTGCTACAGACCTTGTCTCTGCATGAGCCTTGATTACATACAGTGACGTCTTCCCAAACACGAACCTTCCGAGCAGTCATTCTTACCCCAGGAAACAGGAATGTGCTTCCTGAGATGCGTCGGCTTCTTTTTATTTTAATATTGCCTGTTTGCTTCGGGGCCTGTTTGCTTCGGGGCCTGTTTGACCAGACCACATGGGAGGTGACAGTCTTATATTGACTTTGCCTTTTAAAAACCAACCCAAACCACAAAGGTAAGTGACCTGGCATCACAGTTACCACACGCTGGGAATTGCATATCAATGTCCCCTGTTGAAAGTTTGGCCTGAAAGTTCTTGGTCTCTTGCGGGTGGCCAGTGTGCCCATGTCGCCACCATTTGTCTCCAGCAGATTCTGGTATTTGCTAGTTTTGCACAAAGCTATGTGGGAGCCTTGTGGACAGACCTGTGATGGAGCCTCTCCCGGATAATTCCCTCCTGTGATTATTTCCAAGAGAAAACTGGGACCAGCCAGTGATGAGTCCGCTGCACTGACAGAACAGGAGCTCAGACATTCGGCTGAGTCCCTCCCCAGGTCTTATGAGCTCAGTCATTTCCATGTTCCATTTGGTTAAATACAAGTCACTTAAGTGAGTTTTTAAAACGTTATTCAAACTCTTACTTATCTTCATTCAGAACTCGGGTGCCATGTTCCCAGCAGCCTTATTCACAGCAGCCAAAAGCAGGGACAGCCCAAGTATCCATTGAGAGATGAATGATTAAGCGAATGTGTGCACATAGGATAGGACATTATTCAGCCGCAAAAAGGAAGAAACCCTGATGGGTTCTGCATGTGGCTGGCCCTTGAGACACTGTGCTCAGTGACATGAGCAGTCACAGGAGGACAAATACTGCGTGATTCCACTCCCGTGAGGTCCCGAGAGTCATCACATTTAGAGACAGAAAGTAAATCTGTGGTTCCAGGGCCAGGGAGGGTGAAGGAGAGCCCGTATGCAGTGCAGTTGCAGCTGCAGAAGATGAGGTTCTAGGTCGTCATGGTTGCACAACTACATACATGTACCAAATGACACTGAACTGTACACTTACAATGGTTAAATGGTAAACCTAATGTTATGTGTATTTACTACAATAAAAAAATTAAACAGAAAGAAGTTCAGGTGCGTTCAGTTTGGGACGAGCTGTCACTATATAAATTCTGAGAAGAAATGGAGGCTGGATCCATTGGCTTCTAGGTTCCTCTCTAACCTGAGGGCTCATTTGCTCTGCTGCCTGGCACCCGCCTGGACCCCTCCCCGCCCCGTTACATCCATACCCAAGTCAGTAGCAGGAGGAAGTAATGTAAGTGAGGAAAGCGTGTTGTTCAGATGCAACCAACCATCTTACAGCACAGGCATGTGAAATAGGAGTCCCCGAATTTCCTCCAGCATCACAGAGGCAGAAACAGCAGAGCAGAGGCCTGGGAACGAAATGGTTGATTCCCCAGGCAGCTCTGGCCACGTGGTTCTTACACAGATTCTGTCAGAATTGAATCTACAGAGAGTCGCGGACATTCATAAAATGAATTTTATTGACAAGTTTATTGTGCAAAAGTAACAGAAGGGCCTGCTCCCCCTCCCCTCTGTGCTCCGTTAGGCAAGCGCACTCTCAGGGAACAGCAGGGACTAGCATCATTCCGTTTCTCAGCCGTGCTTCCCTCTGCATAACCCTGCCTGCACCAGCGTTCCTTTTCTCTGATGCTCTTCCCCACTCACACAAATCTAGGCACAAATGGGTTACAGAATGGCACAGGGCACTAAGAGAGCTGCAGAAGTGTGCATGCAGGGAGGGGAGCATTCATGGTATGTAGGTGCCAGGTGCTGGACAGATCCGCCCTCCCATTTGCTCCTTGTGGGAAAGCAAGCCAGTGTACATGTGAGCCCCTGGGCGTTTACTGGAATATTTATGCTTAGTCTTCAGACATCCATGCTTAAAGGACACTGCAGATGCATGTGTCTTCTCAAGGATGCTTACCCTACTGATAGCATCTAATAGTTAATTTCAGTTCAAACTGATGTTATAATAAAAGCCTGAGGAGGCAGGCCAATGGGACTGTTTGGTTTCTCTAGCCAGGCAGCCCCTTAGCCCTCTCTTTCACAGAAACATGTGTCAGAGTACTCATTCATCACTCGCTCAGGGTCTACAGGTCAGCCCTGGCAGTTCCTCACAACTTTCCTGTATTGTTGTTACCTTTATTCCCCAGCTGTGTAAATTAAGGCCCAGACCAGTTTTTAAAACAATCTAAATAAGATCCCCAGCTAGTAAGTGAGAGAAGTACAATTTGAAACCAGATCCTTTGAAAAACGACCCCACTGATCTTGTTTCCCTTGATCATCTCTGATCAATTTTTAATATCTGAGCTACTAAAAAGGATATTGGTCAGCATAACGGAGGCTTCAGAGTTTGTTTTTAAATGTAACAAGGCAAATAAGAAAGGCAGAAAAAAATTATTTCATGAATAGTTTCTATAAAATTTACTAAGCTTATTGTTGTAAGTTTAAAATTGTTTCCCCTTTTCCCTCTTATTATCAACACTTTGAAAGCACATTCATTTCTGAGTATATACATTTACATTTATATTTACTTATAAATTTCTAGAAGAGGAACTGTTTTGTCCCAGGGAATTCAAAGGTTAAGATAACTGATACTGTTGGCCTTAACCAATAGTCAGATATTTGTCCAGCAAAATGAGTTTTTTCGGGAACAACAACAATTTGCAATCTGGGACTAATAGTGAGACACTGCAGGTCCACAGGAACAGGAAAGGAACTCTCTTTTACAGACTCCGGAGCAGCTGTTGTAACCAGTAAATCCACTGGAGGAAACTGAAAATCGGAAGTATAGTGGCTTTTCATTGGCTGAGTGATGGCAGCCTCCCATTGGCCGAGCTGTTAGAGCAAGAAACAATGTTTCTTCCTCCTCTGCTGAGGTGGTCACCTAGCACCACTTCCTGCTGAAGGGGCAAGGTAGGGTGTGTTGAGTGGCGCTGGTGTGAGAGTTCTAGCCTTCTGACTCCATTTTAAACAGGGGTCCGCTTACTAGTTTTGTAATTCATATTGTTAAAGTATGCCCCCAAAGTCTCTGCAATTTGCATGCCCATAAACAGGGCATGGGAAATCTACTTCTCAATGAAATGATGTGCCCAACACTATTATTCTCTCTAAAAATCTTGCCAATTTTATAATGGACACATGGTATATGCTTATTTTATATTGTGTGTTTTATTTCTGGTGAATGTAAACATGTTTAACAAATATCTAATTTTCTTCTTTAGTTTATTGAGTACTTATATTCTTTCCCCCTTTTTATTTTATGCTATTCTTTTCTTGATTGAAATTTAAGAGCATTCATATATTAAGAATATTGATCCTTTTCACCACATTATAGTTGGCTTTTAAATTTTCTTTCTAGTGTTTTTTCACAGACACAAGTACATCAACTAGTTCCATAGCAGTAGGTTGTATACACCCGCATATTTGTGCAATTGTGTCAAGATATCTGGAATATAAATTCCTGCAAATGGACTTACTGGGTCAAAAGTTGGGTGCACTGAAAACGCTGACAGCTGTTGCTACTTCCCTGGCTTATTTCATGCTCATAGCAGTCGTCACAGGGCGCTATTGTTGCCACTCAGAGGTCAGGAAAGGAGGCTGTGAGGGCAGCTCGCAGGGCGGTGCCCTCTCGTCGTTGGAAGAGCCCAGAATGGTCTCTGCTATATCCTGTAAGCAAAGAAAACCTTTATCTTCAAGTTCTCAGGCTTTTCCTCCACCAGAAATTAGGATTGTAGGAACCACATTAAACAGTTTATTTTAAACTTCAAAAGAGAACTTGACCTAAGTTAGGAAAGAGAACTCTAAATTTGCTGCCAAGTGATGGTCTTGGCACTGAGCCTGTTCGGCATCTAATAGATCACGTGCTGAGAATAGGTACCGAGTTCTATTTTTAGGGCATGGCCCCTGCCTCCACGTTGAATCACAGAAACATATTCCTATGTCCTCAGTATTTTCTTCATATCTCTGAGTATTTTAGAAGTGGTGGGAAATCTTATAAGAAAAAAATTGCAGGCATTGAAAAAAATAGATTTTTGATTCTATTTTGCACAGTAAAAAAAGCTTAGATGAACACAATTGAATCTAAAAAATGATTTCAGCTTGTGGGTAATATGAGAATGTATGCAATATTATTTATTACTCTGTTTCAACTGAGACACAATGTAGTATATCAAAATGGTCGAAGGTAATGAACTTTTCTATCAAAGTAAAAAACTTCACTACTGTCATTGCAGTAATTGGGTGTTTCAGAGAAGGCTCCGGAACGGCGGATAGAGGATGCCTGGGGACTTGACTATTTCAAAGCAAAGTCTTCTAGTTCCTTGACTCCACATGATCAAAGCTCCTTGTGCCAATAAAACACCTCCCCTCTTCAAGAATGGAAGTGACCTACTAAGATATGGTGGTTATAAGAGAAGGAAGAAAGTGACTCGCCACAGGAAGGATCACTGATCTGGCATGGAGCGTCCGCTCGACAATGACAGGGGGTGGAAAAGCGATGACTGTGCGGCTCACAGGGAGGAAGCGATGATATTGGGGAACGTCCCGTTCCATAGGTTCCAGGGCACACAACTAAGGCGGCACAGTCAACGGCATTGTACAATCAGCAGCTTGCCACAGTTTGTTTATCATGGGCGTGTCCGTTCTTAGTGGTACAGGAAACAATGGTGCCTCTTGCAACCACTGGTGTCCTAGATTCCGTGGGGCAGGAATATACGTGCAAACGAGCAAGGCGGGGAGAGCCTCGCGGGGGAGCAGTGCCGTCGCTCACACCCAGTCCTGGTTCATTGTACTAGTAATTGCAGTATCTGGGACTAGCACAAGGTCGAAGCAAGGTTAAAGGATACAAACTGGGGAGAAGGAATGTGAAAAGGATGATGGAGCCCCTATTTCATTGGTAGAATGAGTGAGACGATAGCCTGA
Source organism: Myotis daubentonii (assembly GCF_963259705.1). Taxonomy (NCBI): domain Eukaryota; kingdom Metazoa; phylum Chordata; class Mammalia; order Chiroptera; family Vespertilionidae; genus Myotis; species Myotis daubentonii. Next base: position 10,772,828 of record NC_081851.1, on the reverse strand, counting down.
AGCCAGCGTGGGAAGTTGCCACGCTACTTCATCTCCCAGAGGCAAAGGAGCAGTTTATCTTCAGAGTGCATTCTGTGTATTCGCATTAGGGTCTGAAATCCAAGTAAACCGGAGTTTTCATAGACAATATAGGGAGGTGTAAAGAGAGGAGGTTAGAATTTGAACTGGCATCACTTCCAGCCTTTGTCATTTGGAAAAGGGATAACAGGATACCAAACCGTGACCCAGAGGCCCAGGACCCAACACGGCCTGAGTCTTGGTCCCTTGTCATCGGGAGTCAGGCGAGATGACTGAGGTCCTTCCCAAACACACAGAGTCATGGTGCGACGAGGCCGCCTGGCCTGACAATGGTCACGTAAGCCTCAAGAGGAGGAACGTCACAAAGAATTAATACCACGAATGCTCAGTGGTCTGAGATGCCAGCCTGGTTGGGATGGAGGTGGGGAAAAGCTCATTTGAGATGGGCTGGAAGGTGGCATTTCATGTGGGAAGGGGACAGAAAGCTGGTGCGAAGGCCCGGTGGCTCTCAGTCCTGGCTGCACATTAGGATCACCTGTTAAACTGTAAACAAGCAATGCCTGGCCCAGCGCCGCCCTGCCAGCCAGGGGCCTGCCATCCGCGGCTGCTCTGCCCGGTGTGTGGCCTCACAGCGCTTCCCCGCCCAGGTCAATGGAACCGGACTCTGCTGGGGGCCCAGACGGTGATATGTTAAAACGCTTTTCCCCCAAGTAATTCTGACGTGCAGTCAGGATGGAAGACCTCTGCCTTTTTGGAGCAGGTGGTGGGAGAGTCCCCTGGAGTTCAGGGGATCAGGTGGGAAGGTCCAGAGAACAGAGAAGTAGATGAGGTCGCTTCCAGAGGCGCGACTAGCACCATGTCTTTAAAGGGTGTCAGCTGGCACGATATTGGAAAGTAATGCGGGCGGGAACACACGGCTATGCAGGCTGCGAGGCCAGAAGGAAGCCTGCTGGCTGGGGCGCTGCACTGCTGGGCCCCCGGCTCCGGCTGCCTGGTGGTGAGCACCCAGAGCGCCGGTGCCCTACAGAGCCGCCTGATCTTGGCCGGTGGGCACAGTGCTCGGTGCCCTGCAGACTCCTGAGCTTGGTCGGTGGGCACAGTGCTCGGTGCCCTGCAGCCGCCTGACCTTGGTATGTGGGCACAGTGCTCGGTGCCCTGCAGCCGCCCGACCTTGGCCTGTGGGCACAGTGCTCGGTGCCCTGCAGCCGCCTGACCTTGGTATGTGGGCACAGTGCTCGGTGCCCTGCAGCCGCCCGACCTTGGCCTGTGGGCACAGTGCTCGGTGCCCTGCAGCCGCCTGACCTTGGCCTGTGGGCACAGTGCTCGGTGCCCTGCAGCCGCCTGACCTTGGTCTGTGGGCACGGTGCTCAGTGCCCTGCAGCCGCCTGAGCTTGGTCGGTGGGCACGGTGCTCGGTGCCCTTCAGCCGCCTGACCTTGGCCGGTGGGCACAGTGCTCGGTGCCCTGCAGCCGCCTGAGCTTGGTCGGTGGGCACAGTGCTCGGTGCCCTGCAGAGCCGCCCGACCTTGGCCTGTAGGCACAGTGCTCGGTGCCCTGCAGAGCCGCCCGACCTTGGCCTGTGGGCACAGTGCTCGGTGCCCTGCAGCCGCCCGACCTTGGCCTGTGGGCACAGTGCTCGGTGCCCTGCAGAGCCGCCCGACGTTGGCCTGTAGGCACAGTGCTCGTTGCCCTGCAGAGCCGCCCGACCTTGGCCTGTGGGCACAGCGCTCGGTGCCCCGCAGCCGCCTGACCTTGGCCTGTGGGCACAGTGCTCGGTGCCCTGCAGCCGCCTTAGCTTGGCCTGTGGGCACAGTGCTCGGTGCCCTGCAGCCGCCTGACCTTGGCCTGTGGGCACAGTGCTCGGTGCCCTGCAGCCGCCTGACCTTGGCCTGTGGGCACGGTGCTCGGTGCCCTGCAGCCGCCTGAGCTTGGTCTGTGGGCACAGTGCTCAGTGCCCTGCAGAGCCGCCTGACCTTGGCCTGTCGGCACAGTGCTCGGTGCCCTGCAGCCGCCTGACCTTGGCCTGTGGGCACAGTGCTTGGTGCCCTGCAGAGCCGCCCGACTTTGGCCTGTGGGCACAGTGTTCGGTGCCCTGCAGAGCCGCCTGAGTTTGGTCTGTGGGCACGGTGCTCGGTGCCCTTCAGCCGCCTGACCTTGGTATGTGGGCACGGTGCTCGGTGCCCTGCAGCCGCCTGACCTTGGCCTGTAGGCACAGTGCTCGGTGCCCTGCAGAGCCGCCCGACCTTGGCCTGTGGGCACAGTGGTCGGTGCCCTGCAGAGCCTCCTCACCTTGGCCGGTGGGCACAGTGCTCGGTGCCCTGCAGCTGCCTGACCTTGGTCTGTGGGCACAGTGCTCAGGTCCCTGCAGAGCCGCCTGACCTTGGCCTGTGGGCACAGTGCTCGGTGCCCTGCAGCCGCCTGACCTTGGCCTGTGGGCACAGTGCTCAGTGCCCTGCAGCCGCCCGACCTTGGCTGGTGGGCACAGTGCTTGGTGCCCTGCAGCCGCCTGACCTTGGCCGGTGGGCACGGTGCTCGGTCGCTGCAAGTCCCTCTGCAGAACAAGGCCTGTCTGTTCAGAACCAGATTTATGGGGTTGACTCAGCCTGTGTCAACATTCAAACACTGGTGAACACACAGGAGCACGTGGACCTGAGTTTCTGGGAGGGACCGGAGAGTGGATAGCTCCTGGTGCATCGTGGGAGGGAGAGGAGGGAATTCCAAACACAGCCCCTGGGATCGTGCGAGAGGCGAGTCCTGTCCAGGGCCTGAGCCTCCACTCCTGCAAGAGAAGCGGCCTCTTCAGGGGCTTGTCCGCTGCTCTCCAGTGTGCCCACCGGCCATTCCCCTTCTCGTGCCCGGGTCAGCGTGAAGTGGAGTCACTAAATGGTGAGTCAGCGTTGGCAGAGGGTGCCGACCTTCTCCCCCGGCTATTGCTGGAGCAAGAAGGCAGAGAACTTTCCAGAATGACTGTTACAGTTCAACACGGGCAACAACTGTCACACTTAAAGTTGCCCAGCAAAGGAATGAGCTGCCTTGTGAGTGGTGAGCTCTCCATCCTTGCAAGTACCAAGCCGGGCTCTGGCGAGTACATTTATGACTGATGTTTTGGAAGACGTTCCTCAAAGGGGCCAGAACACAGGCTGGGTTACGGGACCCTCTGCTAGGGGCTGAAGTGTACCCCCCCAAACTCAGGCCGAAGTCCTGTTCCTCAGCACCTTAGCATGTGCCTGGATCTGAAGATGAGATCTTCAAAGAGGCAAAGGAGTTAAAATGAGGCCTTTAGGGTGGGTTTTAATCATAAGAAAATGAAATGTGAACACAGACACGCACACACACAGAGAAAAGGTCTCGTGAAGACACAGCAAGAAGGCAGCTGTCTGCAAGCCCAGGAGAGAGGCCTCAGGAGATACCAGCCTGACAGCACCTGGACTGTGAGCTGCTGCCTCCAGGCCTGTGAGAAAATACATCTCTGCTGTTTAAGCCCGCAAACTGTGGTCATTGCTATGGCAACCCAAGCAAACTAATGCACCCTTAATCTTTCTAAAATTCTATAATTTGGTTTGAAAATTAAAAGAAGAATATCACTAGTGGCCAGAATAACAATCAAGAAAACAAGTCTTGGCGGTTAGTAAGCCAGCAGGAGCCTCGAGCTGCTGTTGCACGTTGCTGAGCCTACATAACGGGGATGGGAGGGTGTCACAGAGCAGCGATCGTGTGCAGGATGTGTTCGCTCCTTCCTGAGTATCTGTGGACGGCTCTCCGTGTGCCACGAACATCCAATCCGAGCTCTGAGCAGTCAGCTGGCCGGATGCAGCACGCAGGGCTCCTGCGAAGAGGCACCTGGCCTTAGCCAGCAGCCGGGCAGGCAGCAGGCACCGGCAGGGGACAGGGACCTGGGTGTCTGGGTGTTAGAAGGCAGGAGCAAATGGCTCTTGTGTGGAACAGAGAGCTGACTCCCTCTGCCCTCCTACAACTAAGAGCAAAGGCGGACGTTTCTGAGGAGTGGGTTTGGTAGCATTGGGAGACCTGTCAAACTAGCCGGTTCCACCAAGCTGAAGGCTTCCGGAGGGTTACGGGGTCTGTACGCGCTGGCTTCACCAGATGTGTGCGGATGGGCCAGCAGGGCTCACGCGTCCTGAGCAGATCATCTAGAGCATAAAGCGCTTCCCCCTTTGGCCTTCCACATGCCTTAGGAAAAGTAACTTCACGGTGAAGCCCCGAAATTCTTCAGTTGTCACAGCCCAGGCCGTGAGGCTCAGCAGGGGACAGGGAAGAGCCAGATGCAGGGAAGGAAACCTGATGGCTCCTCCGGTTCCATCTCCGCAGTCTCTTGGTCTCTTGCCCACGGGGCTGCTCTGTTCAACCTGCATCCGTGGGCTGCCTTGCCCCCTGGAATGTGGCTGGCTTTCCAGTGGGGAGCCCAGCAGGAAGCTGGAGGGAGGGACAGACGGGATAAGAGAGGACTTACTCCCTGGGTCCTCCTTCCACCCTCACAGAAAGCTGTTGGTCCTCGCAGCGTGGCCCCTTCTGTCTGACTCTCCCCGCACTTCGGATACCCGCTCCCTCTGCTTCCCCCTCAGGCCCTGGAGCAGTGGCAGTTACCTGCCGCCCTCCTCACAGCTCCCCAGCTGTGCCACGCCTGTGCAAACAAAACCTCCCCCCATTCTCCTAGTCTGAGTGCCGTCCATGTTCCTTCTTCTTTTCTGTGACCCTCTCAAACCGCATAAAGGGGCGCATTCCCAGGCGCACATTCAAGGTGGGACGCGCCCTGTGTGTGGCCAACCAGAGCAGCAGCATCGCCCCCTGGGCTCCCGGAAGCTTCATCTGTCGAAGGGATCTCACACCTCAGACCCATTTGAAAAGCTCTGGGGAAAATACAGTAAAACGATGCCCTGGTGTTGAGCCTGGACCAAAGAAGTTCTCACCCAATCCTTGCCACAGGCTGCAAGCACCCGGGGTCGAGGCCATTTCTTGGGCTGTCACTTGGCGGTGCAACATCTTTCCATTTAATCCGGCTCGGCGTCTAAAACACCCCCTGGCAGTCTGAATTATTCAGATGACCCATCTAGTCACATCAGTTGGATAATTGCCAAATTTCCACTTCCTTTTCTATTTCTTAGGGCCAAAATGGGATGACAGAATGGGAAGGCAGGGAATGCGAGCTGTCCTACGCCATCAGCCGCCGCCTGAAGAAGCTGCGCAGACTGCCTGTGGGCCTGCGGGCCCGGCAGCAGGTGCTTGTCTGTGAGCTGCGAGCCCAGCGGAGCATCCTCCGGAACACACGCTCCGGGGAAAACGTGCTCCAGCCCTGCCTGGGACCAGGCGATGGATCACAAATGTCCGCCTGCCGGTTGGGCACGTCAGGCACGGTCCACAGCAGCGCTGTGTGGGCACCTGTGCTCGGTGCAGCCAGAGCGACGTGAGCACGAGTGGGAAGGCCGACCTGGAGCGTGTGGCCACGAGAGAAACATGCTGGAAACCATCATCAGGGATCGCGTGCCCCCTGAGGACGTGTCAGGGATCTCAGAGGTTTTGGATGTGCAGAAAAATAAATGTTTCTGTTTGCAGGGTACAGGACTGGTGACCGTGCCGGCCAGGGGAGGCCGCCTGCCCCAGCCAGGCAGGCACCCCGCTCCTGGGAGGCTGCGGCAGCTCCTGGCGTGGGACCCAGAGCGCCTTTGGCTGCTCACTCCACGCTTCCTGTCTGCCTAGTGTTTCCCCCACAGAATGGCAGTTTCGAGGGAGAACTGGTATGGGCCACAGAGCAACCCTCGGTGAAGGCGTCCCAGGCGTGAGGTGCCAGGCTGATGCTCTGCAGAGCTTCCTTTGCCAGCAGGTCTGCGGCTGGAGGCGGGTGGGCTCTTCCCAGTCCCGGCGCTGCTGTGGCAATGCGAGGGGCTGGGCCAGCTTGCTGCTTCTGCATCCCTCCAGCTCTACCGGTCTGTATCTGCTCACCCTCGGAGCTCCAGGCCTCCTCTCTTAATAGCTGCTCAGAAAACATTCATAGGGTTCTTGACACACTAAGTAATCTTTCCTTTTCTTTTATTTAAAAATAAAATAGAAAATTGAGACATAGATGACTGGTTTTCATACTCCCAATTTAAAGCCTTTTTTTCCTAACCAAACTTAATGCGTAGCTCTGAGTTGCCTTTTGGATAGAAGGCAGTGTGAAGGGACGGGGCTTTAGTCCAGATAAGCTCCGAGGGTTGCCTCTATGCTCCAGCAGTTCTACGGACGACAGAGAAGCCCGATTCTGTGCTGGGCTGATCAGATCTAAAAATCCAAAAGTAAGAATTCACTCAGAACCCTTAAGTCCTCTTTGAAGGTTAAAAAAACAGCCCAGCCCGCGGCATGGCTCAGTTGTTGAGTATCGACCTATGGTTCCCGGTCAGGGCACATGCCCGAGTTGCAGGCTCGATCCTCAGTGTGGGGCGGGCAGGAGACAGCCGATCAATGATTCTCTCTCACCATTAATGTTTCTACCTCTCTGCCCCTCTCCCTTCCTCTCCGAAATCAATAAAAATATACTAAAAACAAAATACACATCCCACCACCAGGTGGGATTGTAAAACAATAGAGACCCTCTCCCTTCCTCTCTCACAGGAATCTTTCCAAGTCTAGCCCCACGGAGTGTCCACCTGTCTGCCGGGAGCCGACGTGCTGACCCGCAAACTTACGTTTGCCGTTTCGGGGACAAAGCTGGAAGGCGCACGGGACAGATTAACACAGTCATGGGGCTCAAAGCTCTTGATCTGAGAATTTCGGAATCTAAGTTAGAGGCCAGGTCAGGAAATTCAGAAACTTCTCCTCTCACAGCTGTTAAAATGCAAAGCGGAGTCTTAACTAGTGAAAAGTCCATAGCTCAGAGAGTTTAAAATAAGAATAAAAATTGCCCCCAAAACGGCAGCATCTGCTTTCTTTAAAGAATTCCTTGAAATTGGACTTTCCCTGGCCGTGTTTCTCCCCTGTCAGGTGAGGCCTCGTGTGTCTCGGGTAGGAGTGACATTTCCCCAGCCTGGGGAGCAATTTAAAGGACAGCAGAGACTTGCAAAGCCGACAGCTGGGGACACGCTGCTGGGTGGTGCGATGTTGACTTAAACTGGGGGGGAGGGCTCCCCGAGTCGAATAGGGTGCCCTTGTTTCCTTATTTCAAGTGAACAGCCAAGCAAGGCCTGTCCAGTGGCGGAGCGATGCCAGGATTGCACTGTCTCTGGAAGGGCGGTTTATCGTGATAATACACAGTCATTGCAGGTAACTTTTTCACCAGGAGCAGGGGGCCTGGTGTCTATGGAAACCAGCTGTGACTCGCGTGCGCTGCGTCTCCCAAGGCACGGCAGGACCGGGGAGGCAAGGGCAGGCCAGCCCCGCGTCTGTGCGGTCGCCTGTCAGTAAGGCAGGTAGTGGGCGGGCCTCTCCGCTGCTCCCACTGAGGCAGCCTTATGTTTGCTTTGCTCCGGGCAACAGGTGAAGAAGGAGCCGAGGGCGACGGGAAAGCTTCAAGGCTCCGGGGACCAGTCTGCTAACAAGTGCAAGTGTTTTCCGAGCAAAAGCCGCGTCTTTGTGAAGGTGAGTGGCCCTCAGAGTCCTGAGGCCCAGGTCCTGGCCGTTCTCTCCCCAAAGGGAAGGCCCCCCCTGTGGGCTCCGGCCTAAGCAGCCAGCGGTGTGGACCCAGCACTCAACACACGCCGAGTCCTGCTAAGGCAGACGAGCGGGCAGAGGCATGACCACGAGCTGGCATTTCCTCACGCAGAGCCCGGCAGGCACTCCACACCCGGACCGCGGCCTCCTGTCTTCCCAGCCTCCTCCCTCTCCTCCTTAAAACGTTCCAGGAACCCTCTGGCCCCACCAGGCCCTGCCGTCACGGCCCCTCACCCCATGGTGTCCTCACCCCACCTGCAGGGCCTCGCCGGCCGGCCCCTCTGCCTGGCTCAGCCTTCCCCTGGTGCCCGCATGGCTCCCCTCCCTCCAGCCGCCGCTCCAATGTCCTCGGAAGACTAACCTCACCCTTCACGAATGACAACCCACACCTGCCGCCCCATCCTCATCTCTCGGACCCACTTTGTAAACGCTCTCTTAACACTGTCTCCTCCTAACATAGAACCGCAAGGTGTTTCTGTTATGTTTACTGGGCTTGCTTGTCCTCCCTTCCAGCCAAAGGGAAGCTCCGTGAAAGTCGGGGTCTCTGTCTGCACAAGTCGCCTCGGCCTGGAGGTGGAGGCCGGACCCTCAGCCAGAGCCTGAGGGTGGAGCGGAGCAGGGTCCCGCAGAGATGCGCCCGGTCGGTGGGTGGGCCGGCAGCGCTTCGGGGCTGAAGGGGCGGTTCTGGACCAGCTCGGACTGAAAGCCGTGTGACTAGCCACTTCCTATGAACACACAGAGGCTTCCCTCTTTCAGAAGGCCAGCTGCATCATTTCACATCGATTTTGCTACGCGCCAAGTTGAAGCTGGTGTCCGTCTCAAGTAAGGCTAGTTAGGAGGAGAGATGAATGACCACACTGATCCACAGCCTGCAGGGACTCTATGACCAGGTATGAGAGGGGGGTGGGGGTGGGCGTGGGAGGGGGGAGGGGCCAAAACACCCATGCTTTCACAGATTCAGTGTGAGTTATTCAATAAGGCAATTAAAACATCATTATCAAAAGATATCACATATTTATTCCAATTACATAGTTGTATCTTTGAGTCATCATGGAATAGATAAAGGTTAGAGATTTTTAATTAAAAAAACCCTCAGTATATTACATAATCCTATATAATAAAAGGCTAATATGCAAATCAACCAAAAGGCGGAACAACCGATCACTATGACACGCACTGACCACAAGGGGGCAGATGCTCAACACAGGAGCTGCCCCCTGTGGTCAGTGCATTCCCACAGGGGGAGCGCTGCTCAGCCAGAAGCCGGGCTCATGGCTGGCGAGCGCAGTGGCAGTGGCCAGAGCCTCTCCTGACTCTGCGGCAGCACTAAGGATGTCCAACTGATGGCTTAGGCCTGCTCCCTGCCATCAGCCGGACATCCCCCAAAGGCTCATGGACTGCGAGAAGGCGCAGGGCGGGCTGAGGGGCCCCTCACCAGAGTGCACAAATTTTGTGCACCGGGACTCTAGTTTTAAAATAAAATAGAAATAAAAAACATATAATAAAATGTAATATCTCCCTGCCCCACTTTTTCCAAAAGAGGTTTCAAGACATTTATACATTTTAGGTACAATTATGTTTGGAATTCCTAACATCTATCATGTCAAAAATATTTAAATGCTTCCATATCCTATTAAATGCAATTTTGCACTCTAAAAATTAAATAATTTCTATCATTCTACTTCTGAAATGATTTGTCTTCAAGTGACTCGGCACTGATGGTGCCTACTAGGGGATTTTGCGAAGTGAAAAACCTACAGATTGTTTTCCTGTGTATTAAAACGTCTATGCATATTGAATTCAATAATGAATGAAGTTGACACAATGATATGCTTTGTAGACATGTAATGAATCATCTATAAATGTTAAATTGGCTGTGTTCTTTTTGCCTGTTTTGTTTGAAAGCATAGCTTGGGCTCTGAGAGCCTCACAGCCGGGACCGATCCCACTCCTGCTCACACGGTGACGGGCCCGTGCGCTTTCCGCACCTCTCTGCACCTCCATTTCATCATTTGTACGAGCGACACTACACCCTCCGATTCCTCATCTGTGATTTTGAAACCCAAAGCGTTTGAAAGCAGAGTTTCCAGGTAAAATGTGGCCTGACTCAGCCTGAGGCTGTTTGTCCCTTGTTTGTCCCGGTGGCTGCAAATACCACGATTCAGTCCCAATATGTCATGTTAGATGAGGTGCTGCCCGTGATGAGACTCAAGGTTTGTGACATATGAAGCCTATTTCTGTCCTAAAATTGGGAGGACTCTGAGTTTTGGAATGTGTCTTGCCCAAAAGTTTCTGTAAGGAGAGCTCAGGCGTCCCTGCAGGGTCACCTCGTTGTCATGCTCCCAGGTCTCCGCGTGTGTGTGGGCCCCTCAGAGCCCGGAGGCTGCCCCCTCCACCCCAGCCTCTCTCCCCACTTCCCACTATTCTGCTTTGGTCATTCATGTGGCCACCACACAGCTCTGAGCTGTGGGCTTGGATATTTACCAACGTGAGCCTTGCTGTTGTTGCCTTGCTATAATCACCAAGGATTTTGCTTCCTTCTATGGCCATTCCCCGCCCCCCCCACCCCCAGGAGGGTTTGCCCTATTTCCTTTCCTCTGTTGGCATATTTCTTGTTCCATCTCCCACAGACACGATCTCCTGTCGCCCACTTTGTGAGATGGGGAGTCGGTGCTGTGTCCCCATTATCTCTACCCAGGACTCTCCCTACTGCTCCCCAAGGGTGAGGTCAGAAAGGCTCTCTGGTATGACTGGCTGATGTTTCACTTCTCAACAGGGAGCATACATTTCATTTTAGCTGCACCTATGCCAATGGGAGGCCTCGCCGCCAGCATTTGTGTGAGCTGAGAAGAACCAGGAGCCGTGGAGATTGTCCCCGGGGGCAGTCTCGGTAGCAGTGACAGATTCAGAAAGTGGGGTTCGCCTTATGGGTGTAGCTGCTAATGGGAAAGAACAACGTGGGGTCTTGCAGATGAGAAAACTGAAGTTCAAAGCAATAAATGGATTTGACCCAAATCATGTAGCAAAAAATGGATGAGCTGAGGTGGGGGTGGGCACTATGTCTCCTAAGGCCGTTGCAATAAGCCCCACCCCATCCTCCCCTCCCCTCCCACAAGAACCATGGTTGTGTGGCCGGTGAGCTTATCAGGCATGTTGCGATGCCTTTTCTGAAGCAGTTGTCCTTCAAAGTATAACCACAAGGAGAGGGCACAGCATGTATGGCCTTTCCAGCTGCACTCGGGCAAGCCACCTTCACTGCCCCTGCAGGGGATTGTCCCGACAGCTGCCTGACACATTCTCAGTGCAAGCAGTGCCTTTCAGTTGTGCGCCGAGCATGCCCTGCTCTGCTCAAAGCCCTGCAATGACTTCACATGGAGCACAAAGACCCTTCTGTGCTCTACAGACCACAGATCTGCTCTCCCAGGTCCACGGCCTCACTTCCTATGATCCCAGAACTCACCAGTTACACTGACACTTGCGTGGAAAGTGTAGCAGGCAGCTAAGTGGTCCTGCTCCATCCCCTCAGGTCTCGTAATGGGGCCAAGCGGCCAGCTCCACACCTGCATCTCTCAGCCTGATGCCTTTATCTGGCTCCAGAGCCCCAACAATCCAAAGAGCTAGAGCATGAACACGCTCCCCTATCCAATGACCTTCACCTGCTGGCCTGAATTGGTCTATGACAGTGATGGCGAACCTATGACATGCGAACTCATTTTTTGGTTGATTTTTCTTTTTTAAATGGCATTTAAATATATAAGATAAATATCAAAAATATAAGTCTTTGTTTTACTATGGTTGCAAATATCACAAAATTTCTCTATGTGACACGGCACCAGAGTTAAGTTAGGGTTTTTCAAAATGCTGGCACGCCGAGCTCAAAAGGTTCGCCATCACTGGTATGAGTACTGCAGCTCTCTCACCCCACGTGAAGCACGTGTTCCAGGATGTGTTGAGTCCTTCGGTGAGTTGAGCACCAGCTGCCACTGATGGTAACTTGCCTAATAAGATGCTGTCCTAGTCGGCTCGGGCTGCTCTGACAACACAGCATAGACTTGGTGCCTAAACAATAGACGCTTATTTCGCACAGTTCAGGGGGCTTGGAGTCCACATCACGGTGCTGGCCACTTTGAGGCACCCAGGTGAGAGCCCTCTTTCTGGCTGGAAGACGAGAGAGAGAGAGAGAGAGGCAGGCTCTCATAAGGGCACTAATCCATCAGGACTCCCAGGGATGACCTCAGGAGGAGAGGACACAGACTTCGTCCCCGTCCTTCGCTGGCTCCTCCCCTCCCCGTTCCGTTCCCGTGGTCCTCCCTGGAACTGCCTTAAAAAGAAACCGTCAGCTCTAGCCTCCTTCTCCGAGGTCTGCTTGGCGACCTCCTAACGAGGGCTCCAGGCTCCATCTGCAGAGACCAAGGACCCAAGAGAAACGTCCACATGTAAGCGGCCACGTTTCCGTTGGGATTTGCTCTTCAGCAATCATCGAACCGGAGCGCACAGACACGCACACTGTGCAGTCGTCCCTATGAATGATCAAGTTTACAGGACGGGCAGTGGAGACCTTTCAAAGGGGGGCTAAGCCTTGTGTGAGGATCCGTTCAGCAGGCAGCGCAGAGGCGCTCAGTGTGGACCTGAGGGCGCGGCCGCAGGTGCTGAGGGCCCTCCCACCAGCGCGGAGCTAACACCCACAGGCCCCAGGGCCGGGTCAGGAAGGGCTTCTGGACGGGTACTTGAGCCCGAGCCATTTTTCCTGGTGTTGTTTCTGGCAGCAGGAGGCCACCCGATCCTGTTTTCAGAGCATTCAGGCCCTGCCTGCTCAGTGATGCCAACTGCGCGAGCTGGCACCTCAGAACACGCTCCCCGTCCTCCCCCAGTGCCTTCTCCCGTCTCTGAAACAGAGGTGAGCTCGGGCGAGACACAGGCAGTGCCCCTTGGCTGTGGCTTGGCACCTGTCGTTGAATCGACAGCAAACAGGAGACGCCATGGCGCTGACTCAGGGCGGCATGGGTGCCCTTCGGTGATGGGGGACAGGACGTTAAGTGCGATCCCTGAGGTTTCTTTGTAATTTTTAAATTTTTTTTTATTTTTGCCTTCATAACCTGGGAACTGGGCTCTGGGTCATGTTGGGGGAGCTCTGGGTCGTGTTGGGGGAGCTCTGGGTCGCCGCCTCCTAGACTGTGTTGGGGAACAGCTGGGTCGCCACCTCCCAGACAGGGGACACTGGGTCGCCTTCTCCCGGACAGCGTCGGGGGACACTGGGTCGCCTTCTCCCGGACAGCGTGGGGGGACCGCTGGGTCCCCATCTCCCGGACAGCGTCGGGGGACCGCTGGGTCCCCATCTCCCGGACAGCGTCGGGAGACACTGGGTCGCCTTCTCCCGGACAGCGTCGGGGGACCGCTGGCTCTTGGCCGCTCGGACTTTGTCGGGGGAGGCCTGGAGCGCAGCCACCGGGACTGCAGCGGAGAAGCGAACCTTGTGCCCGGAGTTGGTGGTGATAGTGAGCCAAGTTCATGATCATCTTGGACACATCCTTTTGGTAAGAAGGCCGGCCACAGATCAGGATCTCAGCTACGCCTTCGGGGTCCCACTGGTTAATGCGAAGCAGGGTCTGCGACACACGCTCGACATGCGGAATGGGCTCTCCGCCGGGGCCGAAGATGGCTTCCACCAGCCACGCCTCCAGGTGAACCGTCTTCGGGCTCCTGAGGTACTCCGTGTGGAACCAGCAGGGCTGCTTGGCGTTGTCACCCAGCACCTGGAATGGCGCCCCTCCCCGCTGCTCCAGCTGCACCAGCGTGGGAAAGCGCTTGGTGGTGGCCATGCTGCTGCCGGACACGCAGACTGAGCTGGTGCAGATGCAAGTGGCCTGGCTACGGCCCTGAGGTTCTTAACAAGGAGAGAGGCCGGGGAGTGGAGCGGCTGGCCAGGCTGCACCCAGCCTTCAGGCTCCGCAGTGGGCGGAGTCAGCGGCGGGGGCAGGAGGCTGGGCCCTGGCCTCCCCTCCCCGGCACCCGGTCAGCTCCCGGACATCAGTCCACGGCAGCACGTCCCGCCTCTTCCATCTCAGGGCCCATAAGCGATGGCACAGTCACTAAAAGTCTGCGGCGCATCAAAAATGGGCTTTTTGGCCGTCTAACCAAAATAGGTATAATTTTGATTCATTCACACTGGACAGCTACTGTCATTTCTTTTAATTTGACCATCTGGGAAAAGAGGCCAGTGCCCCTGACGCAATTGTCAGGTCCCACGTGTTGTAAACATTCTTGCACCACATGGTTGAAATCGCTGCCCCAGAGCTTAGGGACTGGACATAAATCTAGAGGTGGCGGGTAACCGGGGGGTGGTCACGGCCCCAGGAGCCCCTCTGGCAGCACGGGGAGTTGGTCGTCTCCTCACAGTGTCTGAGAGGGAAAGTGGGCAGAACATAAGTATGAGCAGGGTTTAGATGTATTGATGCTGGTGACGAGGAATGTGGCTTATTTACGCTCCTCTCCCTGGCGTTGAGGGAATGCTTAGTTGAATATTCAAGAGTGAGCTGAAGGTAAATGGAAATGTGTTTTAAAAATACCGCGGGGGAGCAGGGAAACACCCCTGGGACTGAGCAGGCTATTGCCACCTCCTCCTGCTCTAGGATAAAGACAAAAATATCTCTTCCTGTGCGGCAGGAATAAGAATCATCTGTGCAGATGCTTCGGTGGTGAGAGTGGGGCTGGGTGACGGAGACCGGCCCACACCCCATGCCCGGTGGTGTGAGTGGAAGTCAGGGTGTGGCCCACCCCGGGAGACCCTGTGCTAGGGACACTGCAGTGGCCTGGAGAGGGCAAGGCCAGACCTGGGCGGGAGGCGTGCTGCCCCACATCGACACATGACCGGAAAACATGCGACCCTTCACTCGCTGGCAAAGCCCATGTGGCCATCATCCCTGAAGGGCAGCAACCTGTGAGAGGTCATCGTGGGTGGACAGCAGGCCAAGGAGGCAGCCGCCTAGGTCACCGAGGAACCGGCGCAGGATGAATGGTGTGAGGGAGCTGCAGGGGCAAGAAGGTGTAAGGTGCTCGTACACACAGACCTGGCAGGCGTGGCCCTGTGGGAGAGGGGAGGTCAGGCAGGAGTGCACACGTGATGACTGGGAATGTGAGGGGGTGGACTCCACACACACACACCACACACACACACACACACCACACACACACACACCACACACACCACACACACACACACACACACACACCACACACACACCACACACACACCACACACAAACACACACACACACACACACACACACGCACCACACACACACATACCACACACACCACACACACGCACCACACACACACATACCACACACACACACTGCACACACACATACCACACACACAGAATTTTCCTGAGCCCCTCACACCCTAGGGCAGGGGTCCTCAAACTACGGCCCGTGGGCCACATGCAAATACAAATATTGTATTTGTTCCCGTTTTGTTTTTTTACTTCAAAATAAGATATGTGCAGTGGGCATAGGAATTTGTTCATAGTTTTTTTTTTTAAATTATAGTCTGGCCCTCCAACAGTCTGAGGGACAGTGAACTGGCCCCCTGTTTAAAAAGTTTGAGGACCCCTGCCCTAGGGCGTCCAAACTCGAAGTGTAAAACCTGGATTTCATTAGCTTCTCTTTCAAATAAAATTACTTCCCCTGCGGTTACTGAGACAGGCCACTGTTCTTCCTGCATCAGAAGACAGGGAAGTATGTTCAAGTTTTGACACCCGATCTCCCCCCACTCTCCCCAACGCGCGCGCGCGCACACACACAAACACACACACACACACACACACACACACACACACACACACACGAGACCTGGCAGCTGACCTGGATCAGTCTGTCACATCCGTCCTCCTGTCCAAGCCTCGCTTTCCCATTTATGTCCTGCCTGGAACAAGCCTGCTAATGGCCGCATGCCTCAGGAGTGGTTCCTGCTGCCTGCTCGCATTTATTGTCACCCCAGTCACCAGGAACTTCCGCTACTTGGGGGCAAAGAGTGTCTTCTGTCTTCATGTCTGTACACCCACAGCCCTGTCTGTGTGGAACCAGGCTCTCCCTCAGCACATCTGTGTGGAATGAGGGTCTTCCCCAGCACATCTGTGTGGATCAGGCTCTCCCTCAGCACATCTGTGTGGAATCAGGGCCTTCCCCAGCACATCTGTGTGTAATCAGGGTCTTCCCCAGCACATCTGTGTGTAATCAGGGTCTCCCTCAGAACAACTGTGTGGAATCAGGGTCTTCCCCAGCACATTTGTGTGGGATCAGGCTCTCCCTCAGCACATCTGTCTGGAATCAGGGTCCCACTCAGCACATCTGTGTGGAATCAGGGTCTCCCTCAGCACATCTGTGTGGAATCGGTGTCTCCCTCAGCACATCTGTGTGGAACCAGGCTCTTCCCCAGCACATCTGTGTGGAATCAGGGTCTTCCCCAGCACATCTGTGTGGAATCAGGGTCTCCCTCAGCACATCTGTCTGGAATCAGGGTCCCACTCAGCACATCTGTGTGGAATTAGGCTCTTCCCCAGCACATCTGTGTGGAACCAGGCTCTTCCCCAGCACATCTGTGTGGAACCAGGCTCTTCCCCAGCACATCTGTATGGAATCGGTGTCTCCCCCAGCACATCTGTGTGGAATCAGGGTCTCCTTCAGCACATCTGTGTGGAATCAGGCTCTCCTTCAGCACGTCTGTGTGGAATCAGGCTCTTCCCCAGCACATCTGTGTGGAATCAGGGTCTCCTTCAGCACATCTGTGTGGAATCAGGGTCTCCCTCAGCACATCTGTGTGGAATCAGGCTCTTCCCCAGCACATCTGTGTGGAATCAGGTTCTCCTTCAGCATATCTGTGTGGAATCAGGGTCTCCTTCAGCACATCTGTGTGGAATCGGTGTCTCCCCCAGCACATCTGTGTGGAATCAGGGTCTCCCCCAGCACATCTGTGTGGAATCAGGGTCTTCCCCAGCACATCTGTGTGGAATCAGGGTCTCCCTCAGCACATCTGTGTGAAATCAGGCTCTTCCTCAGCACATCTGTGTGGAATCAGGGTCTCCCTCAGCACATCTGTGTGGAATCAGGGTCTTCCCCAGCACATCTGTGTGGAATCAGGGTCTCCTTCAGCACATCTGTGTGGAATCAGGATCCCACTCAGCACATCTGTGTGGAATCAGGGTCTCCCTCAGCACATCTGTGTGGAATCAGGGTCTTCCTCAGCACATCTGTGTGGAATTAGGCTCTCTGCACATCTGTGTGGAATCAGGCTCTCAGCACATCTGTGTGGAATCAGGCTCTTCCCAAGCACATCTGTGTGGAATCAGGGTCTCCCTCAGCACATCTGTGTGGCATCACATCTGTGGGAATCAGCTTGTCCTCTTCAGCGCCCTTCCGTCCCCTCCACCCCCCATGACAACTGCTCATCCCCTGCTCTCTACTCATTCTCTAAGACTTTGTGTCCTCTCCGTGTCTTCCTATGGAATCCCCTGCACTATGTGTGGGAATCCTCCTGCCCTCAACTACTTCCTGGTTCTACAATAGTGTTTATCATGTTATAGTAACTATCCATTCACTCTGTACACTTAGGACACCTCCAAAGGTATTCGTGTTGGAGACAGTGTTTTACATGAAAACTAGAGGCCCAATGCACGAAATTCATGCAAGGGGCTTGGCCCTCGCATCCCCAGCTTCATTGAGAAGGTTGTCTGGAAGGTCGTTTGGCTGTCCAGTCTAATTAGCATATTATGCTTTTATTATTATAGTTACAGTTTTGAGGCAGATTGATTTGGACTGTTTTTGTCCTTGTTGTTAAAAGGATAAAGTATTATCCTTTATCCTATCTAATAAAAGAGAAACATGCAAATTGACCATAACCCTGACACCCTTCCCACTGGCTAATCAGCAGGACATGCAAATTAAATGCCAACCAAGATGGCAGCTGGCAGCCACGCAGCTGAAGTGAACAGGAGGCTTGCTTGCTCTAGTGACGGAGGAAGCCAACGTTCCCCGCCTGCCGCTGCTGGGCTCTGAGCTGCACTCTAAGCAGCTATGTTGCAATTATAGAAGCTAAACAAGCTCCAGAGACCTGCTTTCAGCCAGCTTCAGCCTCAGAGCTTAGAGCTGCTGTGATGGCAACAGAATTTCAATTATAGAAGCCAAACAGACCTAGAAACCTGCTTTCAGCCCTCAGAGCTGGAGCCGGCTCTCAGCTCCAGTGACAGCTATAGAAGGTAAATAAATCCCAGAATAAAAAAAGAAAGAAAAAAAAGGAGAGGCTGGGAGCTTAAGTTGCCCTCCAGCCTGAAAACGGCTCTCAGGCCCTCACCCAGACTGGCCAGGCACCCCAGTGGAGACCCCCACCCTGAAGGGGGTGTGACCAGCTGCAAACAGCCATCAGCCCATCATCCAGGCTGGCCAGGCACCCAAGCGGGACCCCCACCCTGATCCGGGACACCCTTCAGGGCAAACCAGCCGGCCCCCACCCATGCACCAGGCCTCTATCCTATACTATAGGCAGGGTGGGACAGTGTGAGCTGCCATCCGGGCCCCATGTGCAGCCCTGGGCAGTGGGGCATAAGCCCCATCCCCAGCCAGGACCCCTGTGTGCCACCTGAGCCCCCAGCTGGGACCCCCGTGCCGCCTAAGCCCCGCACTGCTAAGCCCCGCCCCCAGCTGGGACCCTATGACTGTTGGAGAACAGGAAAGTGCCGCTGGGCCCTGGGTCGCTGTGGTGATCCAGCCATCAGTAGGTAGAAAAATGCGGCCTGTAGGCAGCCCCTAGCTGCGCCTGATCCGGGAGCAGGAAAGCAAGCCCAGCCTGCGGGCAGCCCCAAACTTTGCCTGCTCCCCAGTTGCCATGGTGATCTGGGAGCAGGAAAGCAAGCCTGGCCTGAGGGCAGCTCCAAGCTGGGCCTGATCCGAGAGCAGGAAAGCAAGCCCGGCCTGCGGGCAGCCCCCAGTTGGGCCTGCTCCCCGGTTGCCATGGGGATCTGGGAGCAGGAGAGCAAGCCCGGCCTGCGGGTAGCTCCAAGCTGGGCCTGCTCCCGGTTGCCATGGAGACCTGGGAGCGGGAAAGCCCAGCCTGTGGGCAGCCCCCAGCTGGGCCTGCTCCCCGGTCGCCATGGCGATCTGGGAGCAGGAAAGCCCGGCCTGCAAGCAGAACCCCCATCCTGGCCATAGCTCAAGGAAGAGAACAAAATGCAGTGGAGGCCAGGAGCCTGAGAGATCAACACAGAGGGGCACCTGCTCCAAGCCTCCATGGTGTGTCTGGGGGCAGACCCCCAGCAGACACACACACACACACACACACACACACACACACACACAGTGCCTGCTCTGAACCTCCAATGTGGCTGGGGGCAGACCCCCAGTGGGGACACACACACACACACACACACACACACACATAGAGCAACTGCTCCAAGCCTCCATGGTGTGGCTGGGGGCTGGCCCCAGCAGACACACACACACACACACACACACACACACACACACACACGGGACGCCTGCTCCGTGCCTCTGCTGCCAGACTGTGGCCATCAGTTGGACATCCACTGAGGGCTCCCGGACTGTGAGAGGGGTAGGCTGGGCTGAAGGAACCCCACCCTCCAGTGCACGAATTTCGTGCGCCAGGCCTCTAGTATATATATATATATATATATATGCCAAGTGACAAGAACGACCAGAATGACCGGAATGACCAGAACGACCAGTCACTGTGACACACACTGCGCCTGGTCAATAGCCCGATCAGGGGCAGGGCCTGCAGCCAACCTCCTGCATCCCCTCCCCCTGGCAGGCCCCAATCAGGGCAGGCCAGCCGGGCCCCACCTGTGCATGAATTCGTGCACCGGGCCTCTAGTTATGTCAATAAAAGGAAATGATACACAATTTTAGGTGAGTGGATGTTGAGTAGTATGTCGCCCATGGTAGGGGAGCAATGGACAGGAGCTCTTATTCTCATCATTCTGTCTTTAGTACCTGGCCCAGCGCCTGATACAAAACACTCACCCGATGAAAGTGAAGTGGGAAGTGGTATTTGTCGGTCAGACTCCGCCATGGGCCACCCAGTATGGGTCTCTCCTTCCCCAGGAGTTCAGAGTAGCCCCTGAAGGGAACACATGATCTTCATGAGTGTTGCTGCTCTGGGGGCAGAGGCAGGAAGTGCTGGCCACAGCGTGGACTTCAGGGAAAGCCGTGGTTCTTCTCTAAAAATGGGTGGGTTGCTGGCATGGCCTTTGTCTTTGCATTCCCTCTTGTCCCACTTGCTCTGTGGATGTGCTGCCGGAGGTTGAGCAGCGACCTTGTGACCATGAGGACTGAATGAAACAAGAGATAGCCTCGAACAGCAGTCCTAGACTTGTGGCATTTAGAGTCTTTGTTTTGTGAAATTATAAGCCCCTCATTGGTTTAAGCTACATTTGTGGATTTCTTTTATATTTAACTTTTATTTTTAAATAAATCTTATAAAATGTATTTACTTATAATTTTTATTTATAAATTTGTAAATTTGTAAATTTATAAATTTAATTTATTATAAATATTCCATTTTATTTCTACATTAAATTCCATCCAAAAAAATCATAAAATACTTTAGATTAGACTTAACAAAACACATATAAGACCTCTGTACTGCAAATAGTAACATATTGGTAAAAGAAATTAAATATCATCCAAATTAATGGAAAGACATATCATGCTTATGAAAGACTCACAACTGATAAGATGACTACTCTCTCCATGTTAAAACTATAAATTCAACTCAATGTCAATCAAACTCTCATAGACTTCATTGTACAATGTGACAAGTTGTTTCTAGGCACAGGACTTAGAGTGTCCAAGTTCTTAAGAACAAGAACATTGGAGGACTTACACTATCTGAATTAAAAACTTTCAATAAAGCAACATTAATTAAGACTGAAATATTGAAAAAAAAGAGACTGAAATATTGGCATAATGATAGACAAATCAGTGGGACAGACCAGAGAGGCTTAGGTAGTCAACTGATTTTTGACAAATGTGCCAGAACAATTTAATGGAGAAAATGGTGCTGGAACAACTGAATAAATGTGTGTGTGGGGGGAGAGGAGGGGGGAGAAATGATGGGGAGGAGATGGGGGGAGGGACTTGGTCACTACTTCACACCACATAAAAATTTATTTGAGCAGAAGAATAGATCTAGACCTAAAATATAGAACTCTAAAGCTTCTAGAAGAAAAAAATAGGAAAATATTTTCATAATCTTGGTATAGGGAAACAGTCTTTAGAAAGGGCATGGAAAGTGTTAACCATAAAGGAGAGAAAAATAATAAATTGAACTCTATAAATATTAAAGACCTCTTTATAAGACCATTGAGAAAATAAAATGCAAGTGACAGACTGGGAGAAAATATTTACTATATGTATATTTGACAAAGGAGATCTGTCATATATAAAGAACTCCTTCAAATTAATAATAATAAAAAGATTATTTTAACAACTCAAAAAAAAGAGCCAAAACTTTGAAGAGATACCTCAGGAGGGAAGACCTATGCACGGACAATAAGCTCATGAAAAGATGCTTAGCACCAAGGAAGTGTAAACTGGGTCTATCCTTTCACACCCATGTGTATGGCTGACCCTGGAAAGTCTGGCCACACTAGTGGTGAGAAGCTGGAGCAACTGTGGTTCTCATGCTTTGCTGCTGCCAGTGTGAAGTGGTAAAATGAAAAGTTTCTGATAAAGTAAAACATACACCTATATGTAACTCAGTAATTCTACTCCTAGGTATTTGTCTTAAAGAAATGAAAATAGCCCGGCCAGTGTGGCTCAGTGGTTGAGCGTTGACCCATGAACCAGGAGATCATGGTTCGATTCCCGGTCAGGGCACATACCCGGGTTTTGGGCTTGGTCCCCAGGAGGGAGCATGCAGGAAGCAGCCCAGCAGTGATTCTCATCATTGATGTTTCTATTCCTCTCTCCCTTCCTCTCTCTGAAATCAATAAAAACATATTTTTTTAAAAGTGAAAACATGTTTCCACCAAAAGGCTTGTACAAGAATGTTTACAGCAATTTATTCACAATAGCTAAAAACTGGTAACAATTCAAATATCCATCAACAGATGAATGGATAAACACGTTGTGGCCTATTCATACTTAGCAATCCTGAAGAATGAATTACTAATTCATGCAACAGTGAGAATGAATCTCACAATAATTGTGTTGAAGGAAAGAAGTTAACATGAAAATGTAAAGTTAACACAGCCCCTCTTCAGATACTGATCTAGATTCTCTGGGGGGTGGAGGACACGAAAATGTTTCCACATATGTAAAGTTCAAGTACAGGCATAAACTTAATGGACTGGCAACCACTCATCCACTTTCTGTCATCAGAGATTAGGATTTACAGGAAGGAGATACAGTAAGTTAAAAAAAAGTTCTGTTAAGGATACCATCTCGCTGAACTACAGAATGACTCAGCTAGCATTCTGGCTATTGGAAAGCACAGCCCCCAGGCATAGGGAGGAATGCAGGCATGGGGCTGTCTTATAGGGCACATTCTCTGCCTTCCTCTCTCTTTCAGAACCTTCACGATGCTCCCAACCCTCAGTGCCCTCAACCCAAGCCTACCATAGGTGGCAAACTCCTTCAGGCCTCCGAGTTCCCTGGAGTCTGCTGTTTCTAGTCAATGTTTTCCATACCGCTGTCATTTCTGCACATGTATGATATCTATGGAACCAATCAGTGGAATTAGGTAAATCATATTTTTCAATGTTGTTACATGTCCAAATTAAAATGTGCCTTCTACAACTGTTTTTGCATTTCACCCATGGTGAGGACCATGCTCCTAGGGAGCTGACCACCCTTAGCTTGGGGTATGGAGAAAGATACCTGGTTGAATGAAATCATATCTATGTATGGATGGCTGCAAACCAATACTTCCCTAGCTATCTGACCCTGCATCACTGTCTGCATGTGAGGTCCCTGAACTACGCTCCCTTCCTTCCTCCTCTCCAGAAGCTCAGTTACCCTTCTCCCTCCTCTACTTTCTAGAGGTCGGGCAATTCTGAATCTTTACAAGGGGCTGCTTCCTTGAACCTGGACTTGACAGATCAGGTAACGGCATTGAGACAGGAATGGTCATTCTGCATGGCCTTTGCAGACCAATCCCAGCCACAGGTTTGCTCACCTGCTTCCCATGTGTGCCCATTGGCCTTCGCAGGGCACACACATCATGGGCACTGAGTCACACTTGCCCGTCCACTAACAGCTCAGTGCCCTGCACAGACCTCCCATATTATCAGCTTCTAGACCCGACGATGCCCACAAGTTTCCTCAAGCCATTTCTATTTCCCTCACTTTGAGTTCCAAAGATTCCCTAATTATTCAAGACACACACACACATGCACGTGCACACACACACACACATGCACCCACACACACACATGCACCCACACATACACACATGCGCATGCATACACACACATGCACACACATACATACATACACATGCACGTGCACACACACATACACACGCACGCGCACGCGCACACACACCTTTCTCAACAGTTTCTTTGGCAGCCAGGGAGTCTGCTGGCGGAAGCTGGTTAGGAGGAGGAGAAGAGCTCTCATAAAGGAACTGAGTTTTTGATAAGTAGGTTTCAAATCAGACACAGCCCCTCCCGAGATGCTGATCTAGATTCTCTAGTGATGGAGGACATTTCTGGGCAGGCGGCCTGGCCGGCTCTCTGGTGGCAGCGCAGGTGCTGGGACGCTCACTTCTACTCACTGGTGTGTGCACCACTGTCTTTGGTGCTACTTCAGCCTTGAGAGCACGTACCAGGGGCGTGGGTGGGAGCACCTTGCATGAGACAGACATCCCCAATTCACAATGAAGTGCTGGCCTTGGAGGTAACCATCCCCGTGGTGCCCTGCGGACCCTTGTATACCAATGTTCACCATAACCAGCATCCAATTTGGGGGGACAAAGATGGACTTCAAGCTTTCTCCGTCACACCCCGTTACTTGGTGACTGAATAAACACCGGCTCCAGGCAGAAGCAGCCACGTCTTGGTGATTCCCACCTGCTGCCCACCAGGCCTTCCTCCGTGGGTCCCTGGTGCTCTGGCTCCTGCTTCTCCCAGCTTCCCCTGCCAGAGCCCAGCCCTAGCTCCGCTAGACAGAACCCAACCCGCACACCCGACCACGAAGCACACACACAGGAAAAATGTTTGGTGACTTGGTTAGTGGAAAAAGCCTTCACCTGTAGATAACTTAGGATGGTCTGTAAAGTAGATGCATGCAATGAAAAACAGGCTCGGAGAAAACATGTAAAAATAAAACCTGGGATGACTGATTCTTCATGTTTGAAACTCTATTACATGTACAATACGTGTTTGAAAGTTGCATTCTTCAAAATCGGGCTAAAATACATATAATGTAAATTTTGCCATCCTAACCCCTTTAAAGTGTACAGTTCAGTAGTGTTAAGTTCATTCACATTGTTGTGCAACCAACATTCAGAACTCTTTTCATCTTGCAGAACTGAAACTCTGTACCCGCTAAACAATAACTTACCATTCCCTCTCCCCACAGCCCCAGGCAACTACCCTTTACTTTCTGTCTCTATGAATTTGACTGTTCTAAGTGCCTCATCTAAGTGGGGTCCTACAGCACCTGTCCTTTCGTGACGGGCTCTTTTCACATCGCATAATGTTCTCAAGGTTCATCCATGCTGTAGCGTGAACCAGGAGAGCATCATCCTACATGAGTAATATTCCATTGTATGTATAGACCACATTCATTAATCCACTCATCTGTGTGGACACTCAGGTTATTTCCACCTTTCAACTATTGTGAATATGCTGCTATGGACATGTGTGTGCAGATGCCTCTTTGTGACCCATCTTTTCATTCTGTGGGTATATACCTAAAAGAGAAATTGCTGGGTCATATATTAATTCTATTTTTTAATGTTTTAAAAATTAATTTTAGAGAGTGAGGAGGGGGAGAGAGAGAGAAACATTGGTGTGAGAAACATTGATTGGTGGTCTCCTGTATGTGCCCCAAGTGGGGATGGAACCTGTAACCGAGGTATATATCCTGTCCTTCCAGTGCTCTGTCCGGATGATGCTCTGACCAACTGAGTCACACCAGCCAGCCCATGGTAATTCTATTTTTAATTTTTGAGGAACCATCATAACTGTTCTCATTCCCACCAGTAGTGCACAAGAGCTTCAATTTCTCCCTGTCCTCACCAAGGCTTGCTATTGTCTGTCTCTGTTTTGCTGATAGTAGCTCTCCCAGATGGTGCGAGGTGGTATCTCATTGTGGTTTTGATTTTCATTTTCCTGCTGGTTAACAATGCTGAGCATCTTTTCATGTGCTTATCAGTCTTTTGTGTGCCTTTTTTGGAGAGATGTCTATTCAAGCCCTTTGCTCATTTTTATTATTTTTTTATTTTTAATATATTTTTTATTTATTTCAGAGAGGAAGGGAGAAGGAGAGAGAAACAGAAACATCAATGATGAGAGAGAATTATGGATTTACTACCTCCTGTTCACCCCACACTGGGGATTGAGCCTGCAACCTGGGCATGTGCCCTGACCAGGAATCAAACCGTGACCTCCTGGTTCATAGGTCAATGCTCAACCACTGAGTGACACCAGCCAGGCCATTTGGGTTGTTTGGGTGTTTTTTGTTGAGTTCTAAGAGTTCTTTATTTATTTTGGAGATATATATATATATATATATATATATATATATATATATATATATATCTTATCTAATAAAAGAGAAACATGCAAATTGACCATACCGCCACTACACTCACAAGCCACACCCACCAGCCAATCAGAGTGACTATATGCAAATTAACCCAACCAAAATGCCTGCAGGCAGCCAGGGAGCTGGAGCAAGCAGGAGGCTTGGTTGCCCCTGTGATGGAGGAAGCCAAGCTTCCCGCCTGCCCTGGCTGGCTATAGCCTCCGCTCAAGACAACAAAGTTCCAATTATAGAAGATAAATAAATCCCAGATACCTGCTTCCAGCCAGCCTCCATTGGGAGTTTGGGTGGCTGGGGGCCTTGGCCAGCCTGAAAACAGCCATCAGCCACTCACCCAGGCTGGCCACACCCTCATGGGGTGAGGGTCCCTGCTGGGGGGCTTGGCCAGCCTGCAAACAGCCATCAGCCCCTCACCCAGTCTGGCCAGGCACCCCAGCGGGGACCCCCACCCTGAAGGGGGTATGGCCAGTCTGAAAAAAGCCCTCAGCCCCTCACCCAGGCTGGCCAGGCACCCCAGCAGAACCCCCACACTGATCTGGGACACCCTTCAGGGAAAACCAGCTGGCCTGTGTACCAGGCCTCTATCCTATATAATAAACGGACAATATGCAAATTGACCCTAACAGCAGAACGACTGGGAATAACTGGTAACTATGACATACACTGACCACCAGGGGGCAGATGCTCAATGCAGGAGCTGCCGCCTGGTGGTCAGTGCACTCCCACAGGGGGAGCTCTGGTCAGCCACAAGCCAGGCTGATGGCTGCCAATACAGCAGTGGTGGTGGGAGCCTCTCCTGCCTCCTCAGCAGCACTAAGGACGTCCGACTGCAGCTTAGGCCTGCTCCCTGCTGGCAAGTGGACATCCCCTGAGGGCTCCTGGGCTGCCAGAGTTCTGTCTGACTACCAGCTTAGGCCCAATCCCCCAGGGAGCAGGCCTAAGCCAGCAGGTGGACATCCCCTGAGGGGTCCCAGACTGCAAGAGGGCACAGGCCGGGCTGAGGGACCCCCCTGAGTGCACAAATTTTTGTGCACCAAGACTCTAGTATATATATGGAACTCAGTGTGGGCTTTTCATGTTTGGCCCTAAATATATTGAAATCCTTTTCTTCTATTCCCATTTTGTTGAGTGTGTGTGTTGTTTTTTTTTAATTTTACTGAGGTGACATTAGTCTACATGAACATATAGGTTACTTGTGTGGGGTGTGTTTGTTTTATCATGAAAGTAGGTTAAATTTTATCAGTTGCTTCTTCTGCACCAACTGAAATGATCACGTGGGATTTTCCTGTCACTCTGTTATTAGGGTGTATTACATGGATTGATTTTTATATGTTAAACTAGATTTACATTCTAGGAATAAATCTCACTTGCTCATAGTATATAATTCTTTTAAACTTACATTTTTTTAAAGAGAGAAGTTCATTGTTGAAGACAGTGGTTAATGAGAAAACAGACTATTGAAACAATAAAGAAAAAGCTACAGCCCTTCTAATTAAAAGGCTGCAGTGAATTTTACAATGAAAACATATCCTATCCCCAAAATATGGGGTGTGGTGCCCTGCTCCTGACATCTAGGGTGCATGGCTGATCCCTTTAACTTTCTCTGTAGAACTTATGCCTCCTCGAATTAATTCCTGGCCTTCCAACTTTCAGCATAGGTGAGGAAAGTTAACATCTAACAAGATCAACATAGACAGAAATGAACGTCTTAGAACTTATTTCCAGGAAGAGATCGGTCTCACATAGCTTCACCCTATTTATTGCCTAATTTCAGATTTTGTTTCTTTTAAAGTAGAGCTGAATTTTACCACTGGGGAAGAAGACCCTCAGGGACCATCTGACAGATTAAAAAACCAGGAGTCCCAAGGAGTAAAGTTCTTGCCCCAAGTACGGAAAAGGGTCTGGAAACCAGGTCTTCCGACTCCCAGTTGGCCACAACCCAACCGTCCACATCTGTTTGCATGACAGTATGAAGAAATGTGAAATTAAAATACCGTTTTAGACCATCAGGCTGAAACAGAGCTCGATAAACCAGGTGGCTTATCAACAACAGAAATTTATTTCTCACCCTTCTGGAGGCTGGAAGCCCAAGGCCAAAGTGCGGCAGTGTCAGTGACTGCTGAGAGCCTCTTCTCCTGTGCCCTCACACGCTGTGCCCTCACACGCTGTGCCCTCACACGCTGCGCCCTCACATGCTGCGCCCTCACACGCTGCGCCCTCACACGCTGTGCCCTCACACGCTGGACGAAGAGGCAGCTCCCTGCCGTCCCTTCTGTGAGGGCACCAATCTCACTCACCAGGGCTCCACCCTCATGACCTAATCACCTCTCAAAGGCCTCAATTCCAAACACCATGACATTGCGCCTTAGGATTTCAACATATGAGTTTTAGGGGGACACAAATATTTTCAGTCCATTGCAAATACAATTTACATAAAATCATTTGAGTCATTCAATTTTTTTGTTAGTCATTCTTTCTGTGGCAATAATTTTCTATAATTATATGATATTTGCTTCCTAGGAGTTTTAATTACAATGTTAAGGCAAACATTCTTTTAGTGAGAAGGAAAAAGGACTAGACTATCCATGTAATTATGATCTCATCATACTAGCATGAAATTCCTGTAATTGGATTTGGAAAGTTGCTTTTATTTAAAAATGGGGAAAAAGAAAACATCTGTAATACTTTCAACAATAAAGATAAATTTAAAATACATTATTATGAATCTCAGAGATTTATTGTATTAAAATGTATTCTATATTTATCCCCTTATGGAATTAAATCATTGCATACCATTTTAAGTGCCCTTCAAGGAAAATGTAGCAGGAAATTTATGAAGGCAATTATATTGGTTATTTTTTAAAATATTTTTATTGATTTTTACAGAGAGAGGAAGGGAGAGAGAGAAACACTGAAACATCCTTGGATCGCTGCCCCCTGCATGCCTTCTACCAGGGATCGAGTCCGAAACTCAGGCATGTACCCTGACTGGGAATCAAACCGGCCACCTTTTGGTGCATGGGATGATGATGCCCAACCAACTGAGCCACAACAGCCAGGGCCATGTTAATTATTTTTTACGAGTTATAGATATTTCCAAATATTTAATCATATGCTTATACAGAAACACACATTTAATTGATTTTTAAATATGTTAAATTTCAGACAATAAATGCAGCATGCTAAAGAAAACATTATTTATCAAATATTTAGTTAAAGTACAATTAACTTTGGGACAAAGGCTCAGGTTTTCAAGTCAGAGAAGGAAGCAGTCAGACGAGGATGCGGCATTTCCCCCACACAGGCCCATGCTAAAGGGCAGTGGAAATTCCATGTCAAGATCCCAGGGCCTTCGAAAGGCAGGGCTCCCCAGGGACCTTCTCTAGATATTCAGTTTGCAGCCTTGGTCACCATGTCACATGACCGTCTCCTAAGCCAATCGGGTTTGTGTGGAGAAAGCCGGTTTTCCTGAGCCTTCCTCAAGGCTGGTCCTGTCACTCCCCAGCCAATCGGGAGTCCCAGCAGCAGGGTTTGCTGGCATCAGTCACAGGAGCAGGTTGGCTTCTGCAGACTTCCCATTGGCAATCTGGAGGAATCCCTACAAGGAGATATTATAAAAGACAGTCAACGGTCATGAACAAAATGCCCTCACCCATCCCTGACCTTCATCACTGCAAGGACATTCTCTCACTGAGCTGTGAAGCCCTGTGTCTGACCACGTTATATGTTTGGAGGATGAGCGTACCACCGACAACCTGCCTTAAGGGAAACAGAAGGTCAGACATCTTACCACTGCCTGGGCAGGGGCTGCCCACGCAGGACGTCTGGGCCTTTTTTTTGTTCTTAAGCCAATTCACCTTCTTGTTGTGCAGACTTCCTCACGGCGGTCCTCTTGTCAGGCTCGGCTCATTTATCCACAGAAACTCCGTCTGCCCCATGCGACTGGTACCCCAGAGCGTATTCTATTTAACACTGTATCTTTCCAGGTCTTAAGACATTGCAACTTTCTGGCAGGCTAAGTCTTAGGTTCCAGCAGAGAGTCTTCTCTCAGTTACAGAAATCCACTTCCCAGGCGCTGTGACCCAGTCTCATACCCCTCACAGCATTACCCACTCCCCAGCCCCACCACACACACACACACACACACACACACACACACACACACACACACTATATAAACTATATGACATATACACACTGTATAAGCTATATAACATGTGTATACACAGGATTCACACACATACACACACTTTATAAGCCATATGACACACACTGTATGCACATGCACATACTGTATAAACTGTGTAACACACAGAATACACACACATACACACACTATACACATATATACACTCCATCAACTGTATAACACACAGAATACATGCATGTACACACACTACACACATATATATATACTCCATCAACTATATAACACACAGGGTGTGCACACATTATACACATATATGCACTCCATCAACTATATAACACACAGGATATGCACGTGTGCACACACTATACACATATATGCACTCCATCGACTATATAACACACAGGATACGCACGTGTGCACACACTATACACATATATGCACTCCATCGACTATATAACACACAGGATATGCACGTGTGCACACACTATACACATATATGCACTCCATCGACTATATAACACACAGGATACGCACGTGTGCACACACTATACACATATATGCACTCCATCGACTATATAACACACAGGATACGCACGTGTGCACACACTATACACATATATGCACTCCATCGACTATATAACACACAGGATACGCACGTGTGCACACACTATACACATATATGCACTCCATCGACTATATAACACACAGGATATGCACGTGTGCACACACTATACACATATATACACTCCATCGACTATATAACACACAGGATATGCACGTGTGCACACACTATACACATATATACACTCCATCGACTATATAACACACAGGATACGCACGTGTGCACACACTATACACATATATGCACTCCATCGACTATATAACACACAGGATACGCATGTGTGCACACACTATACACATATATACACTCCATCGACTATATAACACACAGGATACGCATGTGTGCACACACTATACACATATATACACTCCATCGACTATATAACACACAGGATACACACGTGTGCACACACTATACACATATGTGCACTCCATCGACTATATAACACACAGGATACGCACGTGTGCACACACTATACACATATATGCACTCCATCGACTATATAACACACAGGATACGCACGTGTGCACACACTATACACATATATGCACTCCATCGACTATATAACACAGGATACGCACGTGTGCACACACTATACACATATATGCACTCCATCAACTATATAACACACAGGATACGCACGTGTGCACACACTATACACACATATGCACTCCATCGACTATATAACACACAGGATACGCACGTGTGCACACACTATACACACATATACACTCCATCGACTATATAACACACAGGATACGCACGTGTGCACACACTATACACATATATACACTCCATCGACTATGTAACACACAGGATACGCACGTATGCACACACTATACACATATATACACTCCATCGACTATGTAACACACAGGATATGCACGTGTGCACACACTATACACATATATACACTCCATCGACTATGTAACACACAGGATACACACGTATGCACACACTATACACATATATACACTCCATCGACTATGTAACACACAGGATATGCACGTGTGCACACACTATACACATATATACACTCCATCGACTATGTAACACACAGGATACGCACGTATGCACACACTATACACATATATACACTCCATCAACTATATAACACACAGGATACGCACTCTATATAAAACTAAGCCCCCCTGTCCACTGTGCTTCCTCAGTGCCACAGTCACACATGTAGTGGCAATCCTCTACTCTTGGGTGGAATTTAGAATCTCTCTCCGCTCCCGACCCAGCCTTTTTAATGAAAATAGTATTTAAAGGTAAGTCAGAGTAAGTGAGTCATGAGCTGTGGTCCTTATTTAATGGGCCACGAGGCTTCCTACACTGTCATGCGAGGGTGAGCACCCCCGAGAGCTGAACCCTGGAGGGACAAAAGGAGTGAAGGGTTTCCGGTGTGGCAGGAGGCAGGACGTGAGGGTGCGGTGACGGAAGGTGGAGCCAGTCGGCAAACCTTTGGTGACAAAGGTACAGGAACGTAAGTGGGTAGGAGGGGTCTTTCAAGACTTTGTATTTTTACCACGAGAGACTCAAATTGAGCGAGGGCTGGTGGGGATGCCTACCCATGAGGCGTTGGGGCGGGGCTGGGGGAGGGGAGAACCAACCCAAATCACAATCACGTCCCTTAGTGGGTGAGCAGCCTCTTCCAGCCACTGCCACGGGGGAGCAGAAAATCCCTTCACATTCAGCTAAGACCAGACCATTCCTGGGAAGCAGGGACCCCCATCAGCCTCCCCACCAGCAACCTCGTCGCTGCCTCTCAGCTGATACTTCAGTTCCAAGAGGCCTCTCCCTGGTCCTTCTGTGGCTGGCGGGAGCAGCAGCCTCAGCCCCCGCCCCAAGCTGGCCAGCTCCTTCCTGGGCCTGTTTCTCACAGGAAGAGGAGATTGTCCATCAATGGGATGCACACACACGCGCGCGCGCACACACACACACACACGCACACACGCACGCACGCAGACACACATGCACACACACGCTCCCGTGAAGGAAGGGGAAGGCGGCTGATGATGGGCAGTGGCAGAGCTTCTTTGCGCTCACCCTGCATAGGAGCCCTTCCCGCTGAGTAGAATAAACGCCCGCTCCCTGGGTGAGGTGGGAAGGGGACCAGAAGCAAATGCCCTGGCCAGCCAGGCCCTTTCCACTGCTCCCTTTCGCTTGTCTGCGGTGAGCGCAGACTCCCTCGGGGAGCTGACCTAGCAGTTGGCGAGACACCTGAACTGTCCACCTGCAGCCAGACAGCTGGGGAGCAGGAGCGGAGATGAGGGGGGCGCCTGCAGGCAGGAACTGCACCAGGTAAGCTGCGCAGGTGAGGTACAGGCTTGGGTTTAAATTATCCTGGTAGGAGGTGGGAGATTCAGAGGATAATTTGAGGGAAAGGCCTTAGACGCATTACATCACTGGGCTCTGCGCTTGTCTCTGTCCCGGCCATGGGGCCTCCAGCGAGCCAGAAAGCCGCACGGGGCCCTGTCTCCTCTGAGAAGTGAGAGGCTCAGACCAGACACGTCTCCAAGTGCCCTCCTTCCGGAGCGTGCGCGGGCCACGTGGAGGCTGGGACCCCCTGCGCTCCTGGGGTGCCCTTCTTGGGCACGGCGCCGGGCTTCATGCCCACGTTTGACTAAAATCAAAGGCGTGAATAGGATGGTGCACTTTATGGACAATGTTTTAACTACGAGCTAAAAAAAGTGGAAAAGAACTTCTCAGAACAACTCGGGAGAAAATCCAATGCCGAAGCACACCAGATAACACACCCGTCAGAAACAACCGGAGCAGCTGAGCCACCCCACGCTGTTTATCCTAAACTCGTGGTTGGCAAACCGCTGCTTGTGAGCCACATGCGGCTCTTTGGCCTCTTGAGTGTGGCTCTTCCTAAGCCTTAGGAGGACCC
Source organism: Myotis daubentonii (assembly GCF_963259705.1). NCBI lineage: Eukaryota > Metazoa > Chordata > Mammalia > Chiroptera > Vespertilionidae > Myotis > Myotis daubentonii. Next base: position 10,739,716 of record NC_081851.1, on the reverse strand, counting down.
TAATTAAGTTAATAACAATGTACCTGCCTATATAGTTTAAGTTTAAAAAATGTGGCTCTCAAAAGAAATTTCAATGGTTGTACTGTTGATATTTGGCTCTGTTGAGTAATGAGTTTGCCGACCACTGCCCTAAACCACAGGGAGAAGCAGACAGACACACGGAAAATGCAGGGCAGGTCTGGCGGGAATAGACATTCTAGCTCCGGCTCGGGCTGAACCGGTGCCCGCCAGGGGAAGCTTGTGGAGAGGGGCCTGCTGAGTTCACCACCCCCCCCCACAGCTCCCCCCGTGACTCGCTGTTTGTTTACCGAGGACAAGTACCAGGCACTCTGAGTTCCTGTGATAAACCTCAGCTACATCCCACGGAGACAGCACCTCAGCCACGGGTCACACATAGAGCAGCCAATGCTCCTGGAATCTTCTGCCATCTCAACCTGGCTCAGAAGTCCTTTTTGAAAAATAGTCCACTTTTTCTAGCTGGTGGAGCCAATACTTCCTGTTTGAAGTTAAAGAAGTTGCTGAATCTCTCTGTGCCTCTGTTTCCATATTTGTAAAACAGGACTAATAGTTGGTCCACCTTACGGTCATTGTCGGGGTGAATGAGATAGTATATGCAGAGTGGTTTATATGAGGACCTGGGAAAGTCCTCAGTACATGTTAGCTATTATGTAATTTCTTAGAAAAATAGAATTTATTTTTCTAAGGGGTTTTAGATTCACAGCAAACTGAGTGGAAGGTCAGATTTCATGCGCAGCCCCAAGAGGAGCAATTTGGCACAACCGGCGGCCTGGACTGACACATGGTCACAGGGCGACCGTCCGAAATGCCCTAACATATCTCAGTGCTAGAGCGTGCCAGGCGCCGCGCTCGCTCACAGGACCTGAAGGGGATTCCTGGCCCCAAAGGCCAAGGTGCCGAGTGCAAAAGCCAAGATGGTGATGGGGCTCCGTGTGCAAAAGGCCGACTGCTACAGAGAGTGGCCACAGCCTGCAAGCACTTAACGCCTCCGCCACAGCCGGGAAATACAGAGGCGCCTCTGGGAGAGGGGGCCTCGGAGCAGGATTGCACCCTTCTCCACGCCTGGATCGGAGGATAGTCAGCTCCGCTCACCCAGCTCAGCTCCGTTCTGTGGGCGGGACCGGCCCTGGGCAGAGGGCCTCGGTTGGCTCTGACCTGGCAGGGTGGATAGCAGCATCGTTGTTACCCAAAGCGCCTACTTACATTCGGTTCATTCTTGATATATTCATGGGTTTGACGGATGGGTAGTAACATGCGCCATCGTTATAGTATCACATGGAGTAGTTCCACTGCCCTAGGATTGCTCCGTGTTCTGCCTATTCATCCTCCCTCCCCCCATCTCTGGCAACCTCTAATCTTTTTACTGTCTCCATGGTTCAGCCTCTTTTTTTGTTTTGTTTAGTTAATCCTTATCCAAGGATATTTTTTTCATTAATTTTTAGAGAAAATGAAAGGAAGTAGGAAGGGGAGGAGAGAGAGAGAAACATGGATGTGAGAGAGACACATCGATTGGTTGCCTCCTGCACAAGCCCTGAACCAGCTGGGGTTTGAACCTGCAGCCTAGGTACATGCCCTTGACTAGGAATCGAACCTGTGACCCTTCGGTGTGCAGGCCGATGCTCTAACCACTGAGCCTCCGGCCAGGGCCATCGTTCAGCCTTTTCAAGAAGGTCATGTAGTTGGACTCGCCCAGCAGTGGCCTTTCAGATACGCCTGTCACTGAGTAAATGGGCATGAAGGTCCCTCCAGTACCGCACACTGTCCCGCAGCTGGTGGTACCGGTTACTCCTCCGGCTGTTGGATTGTTTCGCAGGTGCGCAGCTCCCAGAGAGCGCAGCCCTGGAGGGAGGAGGCCAGTTGGTTCTGTGAGCCACATGCGTGAGCTGAGACAGGACCTGTCCGTCTGGCGGGAGGAGCCCCATACCGCCATCTGGAGAGTGGCTCCGCTGGGCTGGACGCAAGGGGGAGGGAGCAGTGGTCGGCTGGGGTCCCCGTGAAAAGTCCTCCCAGGAAGACTGGGCTTGGGCCGATCCGGGGGTAGGAAGTGTCCAGGCCGGAGACAGGTGTGAAACCGCGGCAGGTGGCCACTGACAAACTGAGAAACGCACCGGCCCAGGGCGTGCACTGGAGCAGCTCCGGGACCGGAGACGCAGGCAGGCGGTGAGGAGAAGGCACCGGGGCAGGGCAGTGCATGGGAGAGGCAGCGTGGGGCTCCCACGGGCCTCCGGGCCCTGCGGGGCTGGGGAGGGAGGTGCCAGCCCGAGGGAGGCCGAAGCGTCTGTTCCAGAATAGAAGGTGGGGTGGGACGGAGCCGGTGGGCGTGTAGATTAATGTGGTTATAGACTCTGAGGCCGATTTGGTGGCGGCCATTATTCTGCTGTGTTTACAGATGGGGGATCGGTGCTCCAGGAGGAGGGGAGAGGCCCCACCCTGGAGAGATACACACGTAAAGTGTAGACAGAGGGTAGGTGGCTGGTTGTCAGGTAGAGACACACACGCCACACGCGCACACACACGCCACATGCACAGCGTGCACGTGGATGCTCCCATGGGGGACCGGCCGGTGGTGGGCGCAGGCAGAGGGGCCACTGCGGGTAGGGGAGGGGCGGGGGGGGGGGCGCCGTGGGAACCTGGCGAGCACAGAGACCGTGGCTCGGCTCCCTTCGCAGCTGCTCCCCAAGCTCAGAGTCTGAGGGCATGGGGACCCAGTGCAGCGTGGAAGGTGTTGCGTTCCTGGGTGCTAAGGGTGCTAACGCTGAGCTGAGCGGCAGGTGAGAGTCCCAGACGTGTGCTGGGCTCCGGGCTCTGCTCCCCATCATTCCTTTAGCTCCACAGCCCCCGGAGGCAGTGGGTGTTTATCCCACGTCACAGAGGCAGACACCGGGGAGGAGAAGGAGGTGCCCAGATCACACCACCGAGAGCAGAGAGCTGGATTGCTCCCAAGGATCCCCCACCTCACCCCCACACACCAGACGTGGGTACTAGCTGTGGAGTGCCTGGGCCAGCGGGCAGGGACACTGCCTGGGAAGGTGTTAGACTTGCAGGCTCTCAGCTCCACCCGCACCTGTGGCCTCTGAGATCTGACGTGGAGGGAATGACACACTGTTCTCCCCAGCCCCGCGATCTCCCGGATTCATGTCTTAACCCGCGATCTCCCGGATTCATGCCTTGGCCCGCGATCTCCCGGATTCATGCCTTAGCCCATGATCTCTCGGACTCATGCCTTAGCCCATGATCTCCCGGACTCATGCTGAACCCGGAAACCACTGCTCTGGGCTGAGCAGCCGCCGATGGGATGCTGGGCACTGGAGCCCATTGCACTCAGCAGTTTCACCACCTGCACTGAGTGTAGAGCACCTTGCCTTCCCGAGGTCTGGCTCTGAATCTGGACTCTGAGAGACTCCCCCACATGCAGACAGAAGGGGAGAGGCCAAGCTGGGGCAGATCTGGAGGCCCTCACTTCAGGTAATTGTTCCAGCCATTAGGCATCCCTGAGTCTCGCCTGGCCCTGGGCCAGCCTGGAGATAGGTAGCTAAGGACCTAACATACAGGAACGCCACTCTCTCCAACTCACTCAGCAGTGCTGTCTGCTCTAATGCAAATCTGAGCAGACGGGTGGCCACTGCCAGCTCCCAGTTCAGCCAAGGCCGTCCTGCCCGTCCTACACACCCCTGTTACCCACCATCCGGGTAGGAGAGATAAGAGAGCTGGGAGTGGACAGAGGTCGCAGTTCACTGCAGCCTCAATAGGCGCCTGAAGACACACAACGCACTGCGGCATGTGTCACGCCCTTGACCTGTCCACACACCTGCTGCTGAAGTAACAGTGGGCACGTCTCCGTAGGAGCACATCTAACACCCCCACAGCGAGAGGGGAGGAGCAGGCGCCCCTGCCACAGCCCAGACCCGGCGCACAGGGGCTCCAGGAGAGCAGCCTTGCTCAGAGCAGGGGAGTCTCACCACGGACCCCTCAGCAGACGGGACTTCCTAGTGTTTAACTCCTCACGACCTCACGCCCGCCAGTCACACAAGTCGTGGAAAGCCCTTCTCTCGGGCCACAGAGGAACTGGTGTGAGAGGAGTGCTTAGGAACTATTTTGGTGAAACCTATGTGAAGGCCCTTTTTGGAGGGGCGGGGGCAATGTGTTCTGCACATAGTAGGTGCACAGTTAAGGAGGTGTGATGACTGCTGCCGTGCTTCCTGCCTCTTGATTGGCAGGGACACCAGCTTGCTACTGTTTGGATTCTTGCTATTTTGTGATGATAGCCGTTCCTTGCGTGTCCCTGTGCACCAAGCATGGGCTAGAAAACGGGCACCAAAGAGGAACGAGTCCTCCCCGCTTGCCTTCCAGGAACTGACAGCGCAGACAGCTGGACCAGCGACCCTGGCTCCACGCACGTGCAAGGAGAGGGACAGGCGCCTGCAAACGCCGGCAGTGTCCAGGGCTCACGCAGGCCCCCATCTGACCCTGATGATGTCTTGGGAGGGAGGCAGTCAAGACCGTGATGCTGGTTTTAAAGACAAGGAAACCCGAAGGCGCTCTGGTTAAGGACAATTTCTCCAAATAAGATCTGTCCAGCACCTTTACAGGTGGTGACCACAGCGCTGCGTTCGGAGCCAGTTCTCTTCCTCTTCCCCGCTGCCCAAGAGTCGCTTTCCCGGGGCTGCGCACTGTGGGAGTGGAGGCCTGGAGGCCATCCCGGCTGACTTCCTTGGACAGCGGCCTGTGTCCCAGGCCCTCGCACGCTGGCCGGCTGGGCGGTCTGAGTGATGCTGCGCTGCAGACAGGTGACCTGGGTCCTGGGTCAGGAGGCTGGGGAGACTGCGTCCTTGGCTGCCCGCCTCCTGGGAGGCCCAGCAGGAGACAGTGTGGGCTTCCCTTCTGCGGAGGGGACGGTGAGCCAGCAGCCTGGGGCCTAGCCCTCCTCTGGCCCCACTCCCCTCACCTCCCGGCAGGAGACCCTCAGGTGTGCGCAGCACAAGGGCACAGAGCAAGCACCGCTTCACACGCTGTCCCTGTGGCGTCAGGCTGTCCCATCTGGCAGGTGGTTTAGCCCCCATTCCAGCCAGGAGGGGCTGAGGCCCCAGTCTGAGTCAGCTGCTGGGGCTGGAGCTGGGGCTGGGGCTGGGGCTGGGGCTGGAGCTGGGGCTGGGGCTGGGGCTGGAGCTGGGGCTGGGGCTGGGGCTGGGGCTGGAGCTGGGGCTGGGGCTGGGGCTGGAGCTGGGGCTGGGGCTGGAGCTGGGGCTGGGGCTGGGGCTGGGGCTGGAGCTGGGGCTGGAGCTGGGGCTGGGGCTGGAGCTGGAGCTGGGGCTGGGGCTGGGGCTGGGGCTGGAGCTGGGGCTGGAGCTGGGGCTGGGGCTGGGGCTGGAGCTGGGGCTGGAGCTGGAGCTGGGGCTGGAGCTGGGGCTGGAGCTGGGGCTGGGGCTGGGGCTGGAGCTGGGGCTGGGGCTGGGGCTGGAGCTGGGGCTGGGGCTGGGGCTGGAGCTGGGGCTGGGGCTGGGGCTGGGGCTGGGGCTGGAGCTGGGGCTGGGGCTGGGGCTGGAGCTGGGGCTGGAGCTGGGGCTGGGGCTGGGGCTGGAGCTGGGGCTGGGGCTGGGGCTGGGGCTGGAGCTGGGGCTGGGGCTGGGGCTGGAGCTGGGGCTGGGGCTGGGGCTGGGGCTGGAGCTGGGGCTGGGGCTGGGGCTGGAGCTGGGGCTGGGGCTGGAGCTGGGGCTGGGGCTGGGGCTGGAGCTGGGGCTGGGGCTGGGGCTGGAGCTGGGGCTGGGGCTGGGGCTGGAGCTGGGGCTGGAGCTGGGGCTGGGGCTGGGGCTGGAGCTGGGGCTGGAGCTGGAGCTGGGGCTGGAGCTGGGGCTGGAGCTGGGGCTGGGGCTGGGGCTGGGGCTGGGGCTGGAGCTGGGGCTGGGGCTGGGGCTGGAGCTGGGGCTGGGGCTGGGGCTGGGGCTGGGGCTGGGGCTGGGGCTGGAGCTGGGGCTGGGGCTGGGGCTGGAGCTGGGGCTGGGGCTGGGGCTGGGGCTGGAGCTGGGGCTGGGGCTGGGGCTGGGGCTGGAGCTGGGGCTGGAGCTGGGGCTGGGGCTGGAGCTGGAGCTGGGGCTGGAGCTGGGGCTGGAGCTGGGGCTGGGGCTGGGGCTGGAGCTGGGGCTGGAGCTGGAGCTGGGGCTGGAGTGGGAGTCATTCCCAGTGACTCCAACCTGGGAGCAGAGGGTGAGCCAGCAGCTGGGCCCAGCCACAGAGGAGAGGCTGCACGTGTCACCTGCGTGTCATCTGCGTGTGTTGCCTGCATGTGTCACCTGCGCGTGTCACCTGCATGTGTCACCTGCGCGTGTCACCTGAGCATGTCGCCTGCGTGTGTCTCCTGCATGTGTCACCTGAACGCAGCACCTGTGTGTGTCGCCTGCATGTCACGTGAGTGTCTGAAACTGGAAAACGCTGAGCAGAAAGGAGCCTGACTCACCCGGTGTGGTACTGTGTTTGTTTTTCTCAAAAAATGTGACTCTGCGCCTTCTCTGTTGGCACTATGTTGTGGATCGGAACCCGCCGGGTGCCAGGCACTGCTTTGCACTCAGGTCTCCCCGCCAAGTCTAGTGGTTTCTCGCTGGCACAGCTGTCTTCCTCCAGGCAGCCCGGACACGGAGCTGGCAGGACCCGGGAGCAACGGGCTGGCCTCGCAGCACGAGGGGCTCCGTGTGACAGCCCCCGGGGGGGGGGGCAGGGCAGGTGCCTCTCCTTTGCCGTGTCACCCCCCTCCCCGGCTCAGAACAGCTTCATTGGCGACAGAGGACCCTCACACCAGAGCCTCCTGATCAGCAAAAACTGGAAATGCCCTGTTGTCCGGGCTGCGGAGTGTCAGCCTCCAGAGTCATTACTCTCCTGTCAGCCCAGCGAGGCGGTGGACGGACGACAATAGAGCTCTCTCTCCTCTCCGCCTGGAAGGGGCCTGCAGACACTGCCCATGGGGCTGTCGCTGAGTGAGCCAGCGCTGTCACCGGGGACAAACCAGGGCGGGGGACAGAGGACGCCCTTGGGAAGAAGCGCGGGGGCATCGAAGTGGGGCCCCCCCGGCACCCCCTCGGGGCCCTGTGAGCCCGCGTGGAGGGGTGACCCACAGACGTTCTCAGAACTAAAACACCAGCTTTCAGGAGAAGTGCGCCCGCGTCTGCACGCCTGGAGCTGCTTGTTGGTGGTTTGCCCTGTAGAGTCTCCTTCTAGCTCCCAGCTTCCTTAGGAGACCCGGCCCTCCGCTGGCGGCTGTGGTCGCTGCTGCCTGGTGGGCTGCAGGGGTCACTGTCCCCTCCGCTGGAAAAAGAAAGTGGGGCACGGCAGAGCGGCCACTTCTGTGGTCTCCACGCACCGCCTCTGCCCTCGCTCTGGACGTTCAGAGGCGAAAACCACTGGCAAAGAGGGGCTCCTAGTTCCTGACCAGCCCTCCGTGTGCCCTGGCTTCCAGGTCTATCTGTCCCTGCGTTTCCGCGACCGTGCGGAGCACCCCTTCCAGCCAGCTCAGCACCCCTGCCTTCCTGCGGCTGTGCTCCACGTCTTCCTGGGCCACGCGTCTGCGCTGGGAGCAGCCGGAGTTGAGAACCGGAGCTTCTGGAGCCCCGCAGTCCTGCAGAACCCCCTCACAGGGCCTCCGCCACATCTCTCACCTGCGAGGGGGCGGGGGGGGGGGGGGACGGGTCGGCCCCTGCTCTGGGTGGCTCACCGGCCCCGTGGGCACAGCTGCACAGGAGCCAGGTGTCCGCACGCTGACAGGCCATCCTGTGAAAATGTACAGGGTCTCCTTGGAAGGGGCTGATGTGGAAAATGCGTGCTGGGCCCGCCCACACAGCTGTCTGGCCTGGGAATTAACTGCTTGTCCTTGCTGACGGCCGGCTGTTCCTGAGAGCGGAGAAGGTACCCGCAACGTGGCTGGCGCTGCCCCCTCCTCCCTCCCCGGACCCCCTCTCCCCCACTCACTCTCTGCATCACACTCCACCTTCAAGCCCTAACTGTCCTGCTCCCGCCCAGCCTCTCTTCCCCAGACTTCCTAGAGGCTTGGCGTCCAAACCAACTCCTGGACTCCCATGGTTGCCTCGCAGCGGGCTGAGCTCCACTTGCATGCAGTTTCCCGCCTTTCAGCCACACGTAACCACGACGGGAGGGACTGGCATCATTTCTCGTGTTCGTGTCTGAGCCCTCATGCTTGCAGACGGCAGGGACTGCAACGGGCTTCACGCCCCTCCCGTCAGCCCACTCCCACACCAGCGTCCCGGGGGAGGGGCGGTCCAGGCAGTGGCCAGTCCAGGGAAGTTAAGCCGTGGGCTGCGTGGCCAGTGTCCACGCCCCGGGACTCGCTCGTGGGTGATTCGTCATGCCTGCCCCGGCTCCCTGCTCCTGTCTGTGAAGAGGAGATTGATTCAGACAGCCTGTAAGGTCTCTGCCAACACTAAGATTCTGCCAATAAACACCTGGATTTCCTTTCTCATTAAAAAGAAGGATGCTCTCTGGAATGTAAGCGCCCCAAAGTTGCAGTACGGAAGGCCCGCCATCCATAGAGGGCTCGGCCCGCCCCTTCCCTCGAAGGCCAGAGGCCGGTCACTGGAACTGAAATTTTCCTCCTTTAAAATCCCACCCTTGGTGTTTTAATTCCGCCTTTTGGAGCCTCACACTCAGTGGAATCTGTCTCTCACACGCCTCAGGTGCTGGATGCAAATGCCGCACACCACCATTCCCTGCTAGCCTTCCGGTGTTCACTGGGCTCATGGCTCAGGACTCCCCAGGCCTCCCTGAGCCAGCCCCACCCCTGCCGGTCCCTCCCCCTGCCGGTCCCTCTCCCTCTGCTGGTCCCTCTCCCTCTGCCAGGTCCCCCCCACTGCCAGGTCCCACCCCCTGCCAGGTCCCTCCCCCTGCCAGGTCCCTCCCCAGCCAGGTCCCTCCTCAGAGCCGCTCCAGGAGCCCAGATGGGCTGTGCTCCAGCAAGTGCACAGAACAACGGGACCATTGTCACCCTTGCAAAGGACACTGCACTTTCATTAATACGGCTTAAAATTGCAGGAGCTTTATTTGGCAGCCATGACCCATTTTTCCCCACAAGTAAACATACAGTTATCTAAAACCCTGAGCTCTCTTCAGAGAAAAAGGCAAGTTGTGTCTAACCAGTTTTCTGAACAGGCATTATTATATCTCGTTTAATTTTCTATTAAATTAAATTTACTAGCTCCTAGTGATTATTTGATTTTAAAGTGTGGTTCTTTTGAATAGAAATTTTTGTTAAGAATCTGTTTATACTTTTGAATATTATGTTGCTTAAATAATATTTAACCTTATAAAGAACAATTTTTTAGTACTTCTGTTTCTGAAGACAATGTATTTTCTATGTGGAGGTGGGAGTTTGCTCTTTGGAACTCCGAATCAAAGATGGGTCTGAATTCTATTTACCCGTCTCTCATTCTCTAGTGTGCAGATGATCCCAAAAAATCTGAGTTTGGTTTTGGACAACCAGGACAATTTGAACAAAAGAACTATGAGTAATTAAGTGAGGTTGATTGGATTGAGCGCTCAGCTGCTCTCTGAGTTGCTTAATTGGAAACAAAATTAAGTGTGAGATTTGCAGATGAAGGTTTGCAGTTATTGGATTTGCAGACATTTTTTAATCCATCTGCACTCTTGGGTAGATTTCTTGTTGGGGGTTTGTTGGGATTTAAGTAGAAATAAATCACCCTAGTACAGTGCAACCTCAGTTCTGGAACTTAATTCCTTCTGGAAGGCTGTTCGAGAAGTGATTTGTCCAAAAACCGAATCAGTTTTTACCATTAGAAATAATGTAAATTAAAGTAATCCATTTCAGGCCCCCAGATGATCCCGTTTTAACCTTCCTTACATACAGTACTAGAGGCCCAGTGCATGGATCCACGCACCGGCGGGGTCCCTCGGCCTGGCCTTTGGACATCCCCCAAGGGGTCCCGGATTGCAAGAGGGCGCAGGCCAGGCCAAGGGACCCCACCACTACACAATTGGGGCCGAGGAGGGACTGTGGGAGGGCTCCCGGATGTGCCTGGCCTGTCTTACCCAGTCCCAATCGGCCAGACCCCAGCAGCAAGCTAACCTACTGGTTGGAGCATCTGCCCCCTGGTGGTCAGTGTGCATCATAGTAACTGGTTGAATGGTCAAATGAACAGTCGGACACTTAGCATATTAGGCTTTTATTATATAGGATATGTTTAATGTACTGTTTAATCTATAAATGAACAATTCTTTTCTTAAATTTATCCAACCACCCACTACTGGTCTTAAACGAATCACTTTTCTCACTGGTTTCCAGGGGTCTTTCAGGTCAGCATGCAGCATCTTCGTGTGTTCATATCACTGCCTTCGAAGTGCAGTCACTGGCTAACTGCTTTCCTTCATCCAAATCAACAACAGTTTCCCTAACTCTGTGGTCAGCAAACCGCGGCTCGTGAGCCACATGCGGCTCTTTGGCCCCTTTAGTGTGGCTCTTCCACAAAATACCATGTGCGATGCACACGTACAGTGAGATTGAAACTTCGTGGCCCGTGCGCAGAAGTCGGTATTTTGTGGAAGAGCCACAGTCAAGGGGCCAAAGAGCCGCATGTGGCTCGCGAGCCGCGGTTTGCCAAGCCGCAGTTTGCTGACCACTGCCCTAACTCTTCAATCCTGTGATCATTGTCTCTTTCACATCCTTAGCAACATTAGCACTCTTGATGGCCTCTTTATGTTTTAAAATTGTGGTGATCTCAGCAACAAACACATTCTTTCTTTTATTTGTTGCCTGAGAGACCTTTTGTCATGCTAAAGTATCAGCCTGAAAGGGCTGTCTGGTTGAAAACGGAAGTTTGGTTCAACAACCGACAGACATATTCGAGAACGAGGTTTGTACTTCCTTATTAATCCTGGGCTGGACTGAATTTTTTTTCTAATCCCACTGAAAGATATGTTTTTATTGATTTTAGAGAAAGAGGAAAGGAGAGAGAGAGAGAAACATGGATCGTCCATACTCACCCCAACCAGGACTCAAACCTGCAACCTTTTGGTGCATGGACTACGTTCCAACCTACTGAGCCACCGGCAGAGCCGGGCTGGATTTAAAAAGGTTGCTGAGGGCTTCTTACTCCAGTTTGCTAATTGACGTCCTTAGGACACCGATATGGTGGTGTCCTTCTCAAGGAAAAAGCCTGAGGTATAAGGAGTCCGACCAGGAGATTCTGGTGGAATTTAAGACCATGATGCCAATGAAATAGGAGGCATATGTTTAAGTGTATGTATTTTTCTTTCTAGAAAGTGAAATTAATCTAGAAAAAGGCCTTTGGAAATATTTGTGAAATCATATGGTCACCCAGATTGGAGTGACCCAGTGTTCTTCCCAGCTCAGAAATGAGCTTTTACCTGCCACCTGCCACTTGGAGCCACAGGGCTGTAGTTTGGATTAGGGAACATCACTCAGCTGCTCCTAAAATGCCTGTGTGTGTGTGTGTGTGTGTGTGTGTGTGACATTTGCTTAAAGAATAAAGTATATTATTCTTGTAAGTAGAATATGTATGTAGTCACTGCAGAAAATTAAAAAAATAAAGAAAAATGTAAAAGAAGAAAAGTAATCTCAACATCATAGTCAACATTCTGGTGTATTTCCTTGTGACTTAAAAAAAATTCATAAGTAGGAATAGGTAGGATAATTTTTAAACAAAAAATTACATAATTTTGTATATATAATTTTATAAACTATTTTTTTCTCTTAAAATTATAAAGATTATAAAGTGAGCAACTCCACATATCATTTACTGTTGTTCAAGTACCCAATCTTTAATGGCTATGTAATTTTTATAGATATATTTCTCCTAATTTAGTACATTTATGTGGCTTCAAACCTTTTGCAGTAATAATGCTGTGATACATGTCTTTGTGCATACATCTTTGACCACATAACTGATTATTTATTTAGAATAAATCACTAGAAGTACGATCATTAAGTTTAAAGTAATTAACAGCTCTTAGGGCTCTTAGTACATATGAACCAATTGCTTTTTTAAAAAATATATTTTATTGATTTTTTACAGAGAGGAAGGGAGAGGGATAGAAAGTTAGAAACATCGATGAGAGAGAAACATCGATCAGCCGCCTCCTGCGCACCCCCCACTGGGGATGTGCCTGCAACCAAGGTACATGACCTTGACCGGAATCGAACCCGGGACCCTTCAGTCCGCAGGCCGACACTCTATCTACTGAGCCAAACCGGTCACGGCTGCTTTTTTTATAAATATATTTTTTATTGATTTCAGAGAGGAAGGGAGAGGGAGAGGGAGAGGGAGATAGAAACATCAATGATGAGAGAGAATCATTGATGGGCTGCTTTCTGCACAGAACCCGCAACCCTGGCATGTGTCCTGATCAGGAATGGAACCATAACCTCCTGGTTCATAGGTTGACACTCAACCACTGAGCAACACTGGCCATGCTGAACCAATTGCTTTTAAGGAAACTTTCCAGTGCAGAATCATTTCAAGAGTAAATGAGGACATACAAAGGGCCAATAGACAGATGTTCAACATCACTAATCATCAGATAAATGCAAATCAAAACCACAATGAGCTATTAACTCACACGTGTCAGAATGGCTATCATCAACAAATCAACAAACAATAAGTGTTGGCGAGGATGTGGAGAAAAGGGAACCCTTGTGCCCTGCTGGTGGGAGTGTGGATTAGTGCAGCCACTGTGGAAAACAGTGTGAAGGTCCCCCCAAAATTAAAAATGGAACTGCCTTATGACCCAGAAATTCTCCTTCTGAATATATCTGAAGAAACCCACAACACTATTTAGAAAGAACATATGCACCCTTATGTTCATTGCAGCATTATTTACAATAGCTAAGATATGGAAGCAACCGAAGTGTCCATCAATAGATGAGTGGATAGAAAGTGATGATATATATATATATATTCTATATATATATAATGGAATATTACTCAACCATTAAAAAAATGAAATTTTACCATTTGTGACAGATGGATGGACCTAGAGGATACTATGCTAAGTGAAATAAGTTAGACAGAGAAAGACAAATACCAAATATAATTTCTTGTGGAATCTAAAGAACAAAATAAGGAAACAAAGTGGAAAGAGACTTACGGATACAGAGAACAGACTGATGGGGGACTGGGTGAAAAAGATGAAGGGATTGAGAAGTACAGCTTGGTAGTTGCCAAGCAGTCATGGGGATGTAAAGAACACCAAAGGAAACAGTCAATAGTATTGTAATAACTATGTATGATGCCGGGTGGGTACTTGAACACTGGGGGGTCACTTTGTAAAGTATATGAATGTCGCCCAGCCGGTGTGGCTCAGTGACTGAGCATCAACCTATGAACCAGGAGGGCACATGCCTGGGTTGCAGGCTCTATCCCCAGGAGGGGGCGTGCAGGAGGCAGCCAATCCATGTTTCTCTCTCATCATTGATATTTCTATTTCTCTCTCCCTCTCCCTTCTTCTCTGAAATCAATAAAAATATATATATTAAAGTATATTATTGTCTAACCACTATGCTGTACACCTGAAACTAATACAAAATAATATTGAATGCAAACCATAATTGAAAATTTAAATATAAAGTAAAACAAGAGGAAATTTACATTTGAAGAAAAAAAAAAAGTGAATGAGAGTAGCCCTCGCATACCATCCTTTGTAGCATTGAGTCTTGTTTTATTTTTCATCTGCCAATTTTATGTGGAACAGTAAATTCTAGCTTTAATTTTCATATCTTTAATAACTAGTTATGATGTGTTATGTACATAGGCTTCTTTTATAAAAGGACTCTTCTTATAAATTGCATAAGTTATGAATTTTTTTAACCTTAACCACCTTTTTAAAAATCTCTTTACAGTTGACCTTTTAAAAAAATGACTTGGGACTATGTCTGTTATAATGTACTGTAGTTGGGGTGAAGATGGGTTTAGACTAGTGACTCTTTCCAAAACACTCATCTGATCCTTGTAACACGGCCAGACATACCTGGGTCTACTTGAAGTCCTTCCAGCCTTTGACACCATGCACCATCAGTGTACAGGGAATGGAGAGTGGTGCTGATGCAACCAGTCGTCTGTGAGGTGCAAATGAGCCAAGAGGGCCTCCTGTATCTCACATGTGAAGAGGGGCTCCTGTGTTTCACATGTGAAGGGACCCTCTTCCCATGTATCTCACATGTGAAGAGGGGCTCCTGTGTTTCACATGTGAAGGGACCCTCTTCCCATGTATCTCACATGTGAAGAGGGGCTCCTGTGTTTCACATGTGAAGGGACCCTCTTCCCATGTATCTCGCATGTGAAGAGCTATTTGACCCCGGGTTTCTCTTTGTTTCTTTTCTCCCCTTAACCCTCTGATAGGCAGGTGCTCCATTCACACTCCCTTTTATTTCCCATCAGCCTTTGATGCTGTCCTCCAGCGAGACTTCTTGCCAGTTTTGACAGCCATTATTAAGTTCTAATAATCACATGCAGCCAACTCAGGAAGCTCTGCCGCATGAATAAGTAAAAATGAATCAGTGGATGAGCTGCCAAAGGCGATAATCGTCAAGCTCACAACAATCTCCACCCACAGACTGATGGTCAGGCTTTAACTTGGGAAAAAGTGGTTCTTACGGAAGATGCAGGTATATTTCAGAGGCCCCTGGGGAAGGTATGGGATGATGATGGAAGAATTTCCCCCAGAAAGGACCATGGACCAACAGCCCTGTCACTGTAACACCTGCTGGTTGAAGGGGCGCACGGTTGGTTGTCCATCTTTTGGGTTGTAGGTCCATGTACTTTTGAAATGAAGAGGGCTTGTATACCAGGGGTAAATTTTAAAAACAAAAAGCAAAGCAAATACTTCCGAAGCCCAACATGTCGCCAGTTATTCCTCACACACTCCCAGCCCACTGGCAGCCGGGGACAGGCGCCCCCCAGCATAAGTGTGGGTGCTGGGGACACAGTTTGCATGGCGCTCCACCTTCTAAGATGTTTACTCTGGGAAAAGTCCACTCGGAGCAGGTATCAGGGAAGGTGTCATATAATCTGTGGCAAGTGGTGACGTCACAAAGCCCAACATGGAAACGCACAGACATGAAGTCATGGCAGCAGGGGTTACTTGTCTAGCAGACCACCTGTTGTCGGCCTCTGAAATCTTGCTTCCCCTGCACTTACCACTTCTCTCTAGGTTCCCACGAATGCCCAAAGGCCAAGTTACCTCAGTTACACATGGAGGGGGGCATAGACATCAGCTTCAAAAGCTGCCAGAGCTAGCCAGGCTCGTTGGCTCACTGGGGCTCGCAGGGTAGGAAACGTCTGAATAATGAGGAGATGCCTCCGCTGGCGGGGAGCTGAGCCTGGCTGGCCCTTCAGGAATCACCGAGGGCTGTGGCAGGGCAGCTGCTGACTCGCAGTTCGGCTCAGGCTTCTGCCAGCTCCCGGGCAGCGCTCATGCTGCCAGTTTGGGGACGGTTCTTTGAGCAGCAAGGTGGGGGTGGGTCTTTGCTCACCTTCATGGAGCAGTAGCGCAGGCCCTGTATTTAGTGAATTCTTGCAGGAGCGTGTCCCTTGCTGAGATGGCTGAAATATGTGTGGAGGCTAAAATCTGAGAGGGGAACGCTTGGGTGTTAGAGTAAAACCAGCTGCTCTAACAGGCCAACCCTGAATCTCGGTAGCTTAACACAATGCAGTTCTGTTTCCTTATCACAGACAGTCCAGCCAGCAGTGTGGGAGCTCGGGTCCCTGCACTCCTCCGGGGATCCAGGCTGATGGGAACCCTGCCGTCTTCAGCACAGAGCTTCCAGGCAGCTCTGGGTTTCCACAGTGACAGGTGGGGAGAAAGAGCCCAGGAGAGACGCAGCAGGTGGCCCAGACTGACGCTCCTCACGTCAGCTCGTTCCATCGGCAAGAGCGAGCCCACGGCCTTCCCTAGACGTAAGCATCCCGGGCCGAGGGTCCTTGGCTGGGCAGTGACTTCCCAGAGCACCTGCAGAGCGGGAGGGAGGCCGGCTGTCCAGCGCCTGAGAGCGCCCTTCATGTGCTGCGTCTTATTGCGGTGCAGGTAGCTGTTGCTTTCCACTGTCTGAGTAATTCCACCTCCACCACCACTGGATCCCGGAGAAGCGGGCCAGCCCACAGAAGAAGCAGTCAAACACGCCAGCGCTGGGTGGTGGGTATTTGGTACAGCGGATTCTAACCTAACGCGGAGTGAGGTAGGAACTCAACATGCCCTGGGGAGGAGTGGCTGCAATACCAATGTTCGCGGCACTGCTCCCCGTTCTGACCTTAGGAGGAGGGAGAAAGGGGCCCAGGGGGAGACACATTGTTTCCCAGGGGTCCCCAGGCCCATGGGTACAGGGGGTGGGTATTATCCTACCACCTTTTTCTCTTATTTGTTCTTTTACATTAAAAAATTCAACTTTGAGAATTTCCTGTTTACTTGCCAATGCTACGGCTGGCTGAAGTTGCTCTTTCCCGTGGCCGGGTTTGTCTAGGTTGCGCAGTGGGGATCTTCTGGTTTGTACCTGCCCTGAGGGGACTCACCCATCCCTAGGTTATCCCCACAAAGCACAAGTCAAAGGCTTTCCTTCCAACAACAAAAGTTTAAGAACTAGAGAATTAGGTAAATTCATCTTCTCCACTTAGCCCTGATTTTTTAAAGTCATGAATTTTATAACTTGGATGGACTGTTGTGCCAGAGGGACATCAGGACACGAGCAGGAGTTGCTTTCGGGGTCCCTTTAGGGTCCCAGGTGGCCCAGGGGGTGACAGTGGGGCGCACAGAGGTGCGGAGGGAAGGTGGAGCCGCTGCTGCGCCCTCCTTTCTCTGTCTGAGAAAGAGGGGTGTTTCTCGGAGCTGTGGGCGGGAAGCAGCCGTGGCAGGAGAGCGAACTCCCTCCCTCCTTCCATTGTCCTGGGGGCTGGAGAGGCAAGGGGCCAATCGGGGGCAGACACAGCCCTGAGCCCAGAGATGAACCTCTCCTGGCGAACACATTTTGAGGGACTCCGAGTTCTACTTTGGACCACAATGTGGTTAAAATGGCTAATAGTGTCTCCTTTTCAATATCC
The DNA here is from genome assembly GCF_963259705.1 of Myotis daubentonii. NCBI lineage: Eukaryota > Metazoa > Chordata > Mammalia > Chiroptera > Vespertilionidae > Myotis > Myotis daubentonii. The sequence continues at coordinate 10,722,638 of NC_081851.1, read as the reverse complement.
CGTCTCATACCTTGCCACAGTGCAGTTCCCACGGAAACATCGAAGCAGCAGTCAGTCTCCCCAGATTCGTGTGGTCCAGGCAAGTGTCCCCAACAGGGAACAGAAATCTGTTTCAGGTGCCTTTTGAGTTTCCTGAATCGAGGTCAGAGTACTGACAACATTCATGAGGAGCCAGCGTGATCCTGAGGTTGGGCCCCTCAGAAGCAGATGCTGAGACAAGAAATCACGGGATTTCTTAGGGAGTGTCCCAGGAACCCCGTAGTCCAGGAGGCGGGGGCGGCAGACCAGGCTGCATATCCACCAAAGACCCATGGAGAGAGCCGGGAGCCTAAGCCCCAGGGGCTCTGGACACGGAGGGCCGTCCTGGTCCGAGGACGAGGGCGCCCGGAGTTTACCCTGTGCCGGCGGCGGGGCACGGGCGGCCCTCGGAGCTCCCCTAGCCGGGGCCATGGGGGCTGATGGGCCTGGGAGCACCTGGGAGCCGGGCTAGGGTGCGAGGCAGGAGGGACTCTCAGGTAAGGCAAAAGCCGTGTCTCAGCAACATCTGAGGGCGGGCTTACGCTGCGGCCTCAACCTTTACTGTCCTGCATTCATGATGGCGGCACCTTCCTCCCGCCTGCCCCAGTCCCACCCCTTCCATTCCCAGAGCCCAAGTGAGCGGCCAAAAGGAAGGGAAGTATCTGCACCTTCATCGCCCCTGAAGACTGTCATCTCAGACCCAGCAGCTCCATCCACCCAGGCCCTCAGCACAGAGGACAGCACAGGGGCCGCAGGGAGGGGCCGGCAGCCAGAGGGGCCTGCGCAGATGGCCAGCAAGCTCCAGGAGGGCAGGTGTCCCGCCCCGCCTCCCACCCCCGCGGCAGCTACCACACGCAAATCAGGCCTCTCCGCCATATGATTCTCTCCCTCGGCCTCCAGGCCAGGGCTGAAGTGGGGGGTGGCCGCGAGACATGCAGGCGGGCAGTGACTGGCACCAGAACTCCCACGGGGGCTTCGGGGTCTGCTGGGTGACGATGGCACTCCAGCTGGCGTGGCCCGCGTGCTCAGATGTCCCCAGCGACCTTACAGGTGCACTTTCCCGTGAGCTGCGCTGAGCCTCAGCTGGAGACGCAGCCTCGGTGTCGCTTTGTCTCCACTCTGGCTGATGCTCTGTGGGTTTGATTTTTTTTAAAGATGTCTTAATTGATTTTTAGAAAGAGAAGAAGGAAGAGGGAGAGAGAGAAACATCGAAGTGAGAGCAAAACATCAATCAGTTGCCTCTTGTACCTGCCCTGAACGGGAACTGAACCTGAAACTCAGGCATGTGCCCTGACCGGGAATTGAACCAGCAAACTTTTGGTGCACAGGACGATGCTCAACCAACTGAGCCACACCACCCAGGGCTCTGTGGGCATGATTTTAAGGAGTTTGTGTTTTTAAAAAGAAAGATGAGCTGCTGACTCATTCTGTGCCAACTTGTGCAAATTTATCAAGCCATCTCTTTTTAAAAAATATATATTTTTATTGATTTCAGAGAGGGAGAGGGAGAGAGAGATAGAAACATCAATGATGAGAGAGAATCATTGATTGGCTGCCTCCTGCACACCCCACACGGGATGGAGCCCGAAACCTGGGCATGTGCCCTGACCAGGAATTGAACTGTCACCTCCTGGTTCATAGGTTGACACTCAACCACTGTGCCACACCAACTGTGCTATGACACATTCTTATTACCTACTTTTATATCGAGTGTCTATAGAATAGGATAGCTTGAACTTTGAATATATTATAATTTAAAACAAATTTATAGCAATGTAATAGCAGGAAAATTTTCCCTAAGCAAATGAGCTACTTTGTATAAAGGTGTACGTTCAGACTGTAGTATTAATAATGAAGTCACCTGATACATAGGAGATAATTACATGGACTCAGAACTTTTGGACTTTGGGGTTTTGATTTTAGTTTGAACCAAGTCACTTGATAATGTTTCTTAATAATTATAAACCTGGCATTAATCTATTTAATATTGAAGGCAAATGAGATATGTGAAAATATTTTCTGTGAAGCCAGAGTACATATTTAGTTGAGAGGAATCTCCCTGGCAAACTGCATAATTACATGTGGCGATAGATAAGGACATAATTTAGGGCTGAGACAATTTTCGAGAGGGACACAGAGCACAGAAGGACGCTCGCTCAGCTGGGAGCGCAGTCATCAAACAAGCAGGCAACGAGGCCCTCGGCCAGGGACTCCGCTGTGTGAGCAGCGCTGACTGCTTTCCTCACGTGGAAACAAGACGTCTTTAAACCTCCTAGAAGAATCTCGGTCGCTCTCTCAGGGCGACAGCCCCTGCCTCTCCAATCTTCTCTTCCCTCTCCATTCTGGGGTGAGAAGGCTCAAGATGTGGACATGGTACATAATTAAATGGCAATACATTTATAAAAGCGCAAGGACTGTGAGAAAATAGTGAATTTAAAATGAAATGCAATAACCATAACCTGAGAGAAATGTGCTATAGAATTGAAAGTCTGAAGACCAGTCATCCAGGAATATATACAGTTTAATTTCGTTATTCACAGTGGTTATATTCTATAAAGTCGCTGCAAACACAGATTTATTGAATACTGAACCATTGCCCAGGAGAAATACACAATTAGGTTCCTGAGAACCTCTGGCCAACCGACCAATACAGAACCCGATTTTATGCGTGTTTCTGTTTAATACATCATTGGTTCATTGACCTTGAACTCATGGCCAACATCACTACATGCCTGAGCAAAGCTCATCTAACACACACACTTTCTGCATAAGGCGCATCACAACTTTCTTGTGCTTAGAACCACGAACACTTAGAGGGGGCTATTTTGAATGTGAAATCACCAACAAAAGCACACAAACTCCCACAAGGTAGTGGTCCTGAACAGCCCGGGAAGAGGGCACGTTTTTACAGCATGAGGGTGCGATAGGAGGCAGAACATCGCGTGCTCCACCTTAGCAGGGAGCGCACACCTTGGGCAACTCCATATTTTCCCTCCACACATGTCTGTGAACGACCACAAAAGCACTGAGGGTTTGGATTTGAGGACTGCAAGTGAGTTTCAATGAATAAGTGAATTCACAAATACGAATTCGTGAATAATGAGCATCAACTCTAGTTTAGCTGCACTGCCCTGCATTGCCTTTCTCTACGCACTGGGGTGAAGCCATGCCCACTGGGTGGACACTTGCTGTTTCAGCCTCCGTTCCTTTTTATGTAACACTGCACACCTTTCCCTGAGAAACGTCTCCTCTCCACACTAGCATTCTTCATAGTGTGTCTGTTCTCTTAGACCAAGGGAGGGACACGCCACCGAAGCCGGACAACAGGACCCTCCTCTCTGGGGATGAGCCTTGAGCTGGGTGACAGAACAGGAACTGCTTGAAGCTGATTCACGCAGACACTGACATCTACAAGAGCCGGTCCTTTGGCTCCTCCATCTGCACCCACATCTGCGCGGGGTCACGTCCCTCTGGCTTCTTTCCACATTACCGGCCACTTCCCGTCCTTCCCTTAGATCCCGTTCTGCTTGAGTTAACCAGAGTGAGTTTCTATTGATTTTGACCAAAGGACCTTTATTAACACACATGCTGAAAATTGTGTGTGGGGGGGTGCTTATTCCATTTTGGCTTCTCCTTCCCAACTACAGCATTTTCTATTCATGGATTGGGGTAGAGGTAATTGAAAGAAGCAGGGTTCAATTATCCACACATTTTAGAATGCAGCTTCAAATGAAATTGTGGATAATTTCCATACATTTTTAGTGCCTATGCTCAGCATTTAAAAAAATTACAATATACTCACTGATGGAAAAGGACCTGTGAATCTGCAAATCAGCCTGGCCATCTACAGCCGCATTTGTTGGCAGTTAAAACTCAGCAGCCTCGGAGCGCCGACCTCAGGTTCCCACCAACAGGACTGAGAGCCCTGGGCAGCAGCTGGCGAGACGAGAAGGCACAGGAAAGCAAGAGCCAGTGTCCCCTTCTCTCCTGATGCCCGAGTCCCACCAAATAAAGTGAGACCTCTATTCTACTTCTCACTCAGCTGAGCGCACAGCTCAGCATATCCAACGTTTCTTTAGTTAAGTAATTGGCCTTATTATTCCTGCTGTTAAAAGGGAAAGTTGGGTTTATATGATAACGTACCAGGGTAGTCCCAGGTATTTTTATTTGAAAGGTGCTGACACAAGTAACCCAACTGCTTTAGAGGCAGCTGCCCCTAACATCCTGAGTCCATCCAGCCCGCACTCAGTGAACATCTGACAGGCACCTGCTGCCCTCCAGGCACTGAGCCCCCAGCAGGGCCGGGCTCCGCTGGCGCTCACAGATACGGCTGGGCGCTTCAGGAAACCCCAGCTCCTGCCCCCGTGGGGGGAGGGGGGCCTCCTTCTGGCGGAAGAGGTTGAGACACAAACAAATGACACTAGAGTACACTCTGCTCTTGTGCATTTTGTAGATATTCAGAGCCTGGCTGGAGGAGCAGTGTCGCATCACCCGAGGGCCTCCCAGAAACTCAGGAAAAGATGGAGGAGGGGGAGTGGTTGGAAGGCAAGGCCTGAGGGATGGGCGTCATGCTTGGTAAGCCAGGCCAACACTTGGGCCTTAAGGAGAGAAGAGCTTTGGTTTTCAGAAAAACAGCCCTGGCAGCCACACCACCAGGGGCTATAGTAGGGAAGTCTAGGCCGACAGGAAAGCCACAAACTAGACAAAAGACACAAGACCAACTCCATCCATCCTCAGCTGCCAGCAGCTGTTTCTGGAACTGACTGCTAGCGGTGGCACCAGGCCCGAGGGCGGTTGGAGGACCAGCCCAGGACGTCCCCTTCCCCCGCCTGCAGTCAGGTGGGGAAGGTCAGGACGCTTCGTGTGCTCACCAAGGTCGGTCACAGCACAGGAGCAGGAACACCTGCTGTAGATAGAAGGCGGGGCCAGGGGAGCCTGGGAGGGGGGTCCCTCTGGCTAGTGCTGTTGGGAAGAAACTTAGAGAAGGTAGGGTTGGAGGTGGGTCTCAATGGCTGCGCCACCCCTGGCAACAGGAGGCAATTCCCAGGCTGGTTGTGAAGGACCCATTCAGGGCCAACTCCAATGCTGCGGAGCCCGCAAGGGGCGCAATTGTAGACGGAGGGATTCCGCACTCGGGTGAAGAAATGCCGCCGCACCTGCCCAGGTCTCATTTGCCTGAATGCACGGAAATGCCCATTTCAGTCAGAAACGGGTCCCTCGGCAGCATTAGGGCCCCTGCCGGGAACTTGGGGGGAGCTGCCCCGTTCGCCCCATTCGCCCATCAGCATCTTCATTGTCTAAGCTCTGGGCTCCCTGAAGGGCATCTGTGCTGCTTCCCTGTCAAATCTGGGATTTGGACACTGGGGTTATGGAGAGGCCCCTGGAGTTTCCTGGCACCTGGGGCGGGGGGGGGCAGGGGGGCGGGGAGGACGGAGGGCGGGGCACCAGCATCAGCGTCCAGGCCAACAGTCGCCGGGGAGTCCACAGGATATGCCTTCAACCTGCCTTTCAAACTAGGGTTGAGCTTTCGTGGTGAGCAGAGGCCCCCCAAGACGTCTGTGTCCTAACCCCTGAGTATCTTGCTTCAGGGGAAAATGTGATTGAAGATGTGAGGCAGGGAGCTGATCTTGCATTGTCTGGGTGGGCCAATGTAACCCCAGAAGGTCTCCAACGTGAAGGAGAGGGGTAGGAGAGCCGGAGAGAATGGACAGTGTTACACGGCTTGAGGGATGAGGGTCATGTTTGCTAAGCCGGGGGGCGGGAGGTGGGGGCTGTGAGCCAAGGCCAGCAGGCAGCCTCTGAAAGCTACAAAAGCAAGTGTTTCGAGAGGGGTGGCTCGCTGACCCTTGGCCCACGAGCCCCATTTCAGACCCCTGACCTCCAGAGCTGCAGGACGATACACCTGCACTGTTTTAAGTCGCTGGATGTATGTTAATTTGTTCCAGCAATGGGAGCAGACTAGTCCCACCTCCTTGAGGAGGGGCGGGTGCAGAGGTGGGGGTCAAACATACCGCTGTGCTCCTTACTGCCTTGCCAATGTTTTCGTCTTGGATTTATTTTCCACCCAACTGACCGTGCTGGCTGCTCAGAGGGCTGTCCCGGCACTGAAGGGGTTTGGAGCCACTGTCAGGTGTTTTGGAAGGGAGTCATGCTTTTGTGTGTACAGGAGGTAGTACCAGGGGAAGGGATTAGTCTAGAATGTTCTGTTCAGTGCTTTCCATATCCCAGTTTCCATTATTTTGAATTAGAAAAGAGACACCTTTCTTCTTTATTGTCAAAAAAACAAATCCCCTGTTTTATACACTGGATCTTTTTTTTGGTTTTTGCATTTGGAGATGGTAATGTAAGCTACCGAGGTAGTTTATAATCCTTTATTTGAATAACATTCAAATAGCAAAAAGGGCTTCCTTTCATCCGACACCGTGTGCTATGTGACTTGGGCTCGTTTTGCGTTTCTGAAAAAAGGATTTTTCAGCATTCCACAGCAAGCGGACCTGCCCCGCAACCTGCTGAATCCCGTGAGCACGGGCCTCTGCTCAGCACATCCGGGCCCAGCCCAGGAGGGGGGCCAGGGCAGTGTTTGGGCTCATGAATTACAGAACTCAGAGAAGAGCCGACCTCAGGTTCGCTCCCGTGCCAACTGGGAGGAGCAGGGTGGAACTGAGAAACCCGGGTCCGTGTGTGCTGGGCCCGGTGAGCCTCAGCTCTCACCTGCAGGCGGGAATGACCAGGCCTAGGGCACAGAGCTGTGAAAAGGACTGACTGAGTGTGCACAGCACAGCACCTGGCAGGTGCCAGACCTCCCGTAAGCGAGTTTCCTGGCCCCTCTGTGGCAATATCTCAGCACCTCTGGCCCGTTCCCAGTGTGCCCACCTCTCTCCAGGCCGGGCTTGCTCTGCAGGGAACCTGAGCTTAGATGTGCTGCCCAAGGAGGCAGTGCCTCACCCACAGGACAGCAAGTGGAGGTCTGGGCGCAGAGTGGAGGTGGAGAGGCCCCTGGGCTGGCTCAGGGCGAGGACACACCAGGCAGCGTCTTGCTCCCTCCCTTGGTGGCCCACTCACCAGCGCACAGACACCATGCACACCCTCAGCCTTCCGTCCCTCAGGCGTGTCCTTCAGACACAAAGTGGCTGCACAGGGACAGGCCTGGCCCCAGCCAGCGCCCCCTGGGGCAGAGCGAGAAAGGCCTCCTGGGGCAGCTGAGCTAGGGAATCGGTGGCCCCCAGGGCCTCAGAGGGACTGCCAACACCTTGCTCTTCGCGGGGTGAGACGCACGCCCGACTTCTCCCTCCAGAACTGGAAGATAATGCATTGGCACTGTTTCAAACCACGGAGTGTGTGGGAATTTGTTAGGGCAGCAATAGGAAACCAATACACTCCTCCAACGTGAATTTACAAAATCCATTCGGGAAGATTGTTTTCAAATAGCTGTGGCTTCAGACAATTCCAGTTCCGAGCCGCCACGTCTATCCAGAGCATCCCGCCCCTTCTCTTCTTCACCAGCGTCTCTCTCCCCTGCCCGCAACGGGCCCAGCCTTGGTGAGACCCTCACTGCGTGTTCTCCCTCAGGGGTCCCCTGGCGACCGCTCTGCCAAGTCCGGGCCTCACAGCTCTGGGCCAAGACGACTCCTCCCGCTGTCCTGATGCCCCATCTGACAGGTCTAAGCCCAGCCCTCGCCTCTTCTCGTGCAAACAGCTCCGGCTGCCTGCCGCCGGCTCTGTCAGTGGCGCTATCCTTTCCTGAAAGGGAAAGTCTAAATTGCATTTGTCTCATTGCTTCTCACTTCAAGTTCTATGTCCGTTGCTTTGTTGCTGATTTTTATTATCGTTCTCACGTATTAAGTGCTTGCCGCCTGAGCCAGACACTGTAGTCTCATGCTTTCCACACGCTCCGTGAGGCGGGTGTTATTGCCTCCGTCTTAGAGGGGGAGAGCGTGGCACTGAAAGACGTCACGTTTGCGTGGCTGGAAGTAGCAGGCCGGAGTCAGCCTGGGTCTGTCTGACTTGACTTCCATGTTAAGTATGTTTTCAATGGTTTATGTTGTACGATGCTTTGACACCTCATGGCCTTGGGAACCTGGGAAGGGACTGTCTCCTATGGTTCGCTGTTTCCTAGAGATAGCAAACAACTGAGAACATGCCTTTGGTATGCAAGCTAACCAGTCCAGAGCCCGTACTGCCAATCACTTCCTTCATCTAATTCTCACACCCCAAGCCAACACCCCCCTGCTCTATGGTGCCCCAAGACCAGCCCCAGCGAACTAGGGACCCCCTGCAGCCTGATCTCCCTGAGATTATTTAAGCTGTCCAACCCTAAATGCGCTCAGCATACCTCCTGTTCCAACCTTTTCTTGCTGGGAAAGCCACATTGAAGGGCGTGGCCGGTGTACTCCCCAGCAGCTTCTGTCTCCGGGACTCCCCACGGCCCTGTGAGTGGCGCAGGCCCCCACCTAAGGGAACTAGTAATAGCTCTGCTCTCAAGGTGGTTGTCTCCGAGTGTCACCTTATCCCCGATTAGAACAAAATCCTGGGCACGTTTTAAAAGAACCTTCCTTGTCTCGGAACCTTGATGATTCCCCTTCATCTTCTACAAACTAACTTCCTCTCAAGGTGAGGTCAGGACCTCAATGGCGCGTTAGAGTCAAGGTGAACCTTTAACAAAGCCAGGCCTTCTCGCCCCACCCCAGAGGTGCTGAATGAGCTGTTTTCAGGCTGAGCATCCGAATCACTGAAGGCCCTGAGGAAACACAGGCTGCCTGGACCCGCCACCAGAATTCCCGACCCAGTTGCCGAGAGTGCGCATCCCAACACTCCCGGGGGGCTAAGCTGACTCGGACATCCGTCTGTCATTCTGAAAGACCACCAGGTGATGCTGCGGGACAGTCCCGGCTGAAGCTACTGACCTGGACCAGAGTCAAACGAAGACTGTGAACTTGAATCATGAGTGAATTCCTTTTGTGAAAAGGATCTGTACGTATTGATCTAACAAAGAACCACGGCCTTCCAGAAGCCAGTGGGATCCTCTGATAGATGATAGATGGTGTCTTCTTGGCCTCTGCATTTTGGTGGCATGACTTTGGGCACAAACACAAGGCCTTCCCAGGACCAGGGGACTGCATGGCTCTTATGTCTGCGCTGAAGGTGCGCCTCGCTGAGGCCTGTGAGAGGAAGAACCATGATCGCTGAACCGAGCAGGTGTCAGGGCCTCCGTGGGTGTGTCTGCAGCAGCCACCTGGCACTGAGCTTGCAGGGTGAGGCCCTGGCTAGTCATGAGGAAAACACTGCCCTCTTTCAGCATCCTGCTTAATAGCCTGAGGTGTGAGCTATTCAAAGAGGAATGTCTTCAAACACATCCTGACTCAGCCTCTGAGGAACATGGCTCTGGCTGTCATTGGCTATTTAATCAAACTGGAGCATCTAGCAAGACAATGTGAAAATTATCGGGGTGCAGTAGCTGAAGGAGGAAGAGAGGAGCACAGAGCTTGGAGCACCCTCCCTCTATCCTGACCTCCTGAAACCCTGACAATAATTCAATAAGAGCTGCTATCCCCACCCCCAAATGCCAGTAGACACTGTCAAACACTAGCAGGGCCAACTGCTCCAGATGCTTACATAAAAAACGACCGCTGTAGAGCTAAGGCTGTGGTTTTCAGGATAAGCCACAGCTCAGTTGCCTCCAAACTATGAACAAGTAAGAGGAACACCTTTGGTGCTTCCTGAAGAAACAGAGGAAACACGGGGATGTGTCCTTGCACGAAAATGTCTTCTCTAGACTGAGATTGCCCTGGGCTTAGGCATGGGTCCAGGTAAGATGCTGGCCAGAACAAAGACATCTTTCCGGGAGGGGTTCCCACATGTTCAGTTCTTCAGACTGTAACTGCAAAACAATGGGTCCCGGCTGCCTGTCACTACTTGAGTCAATTAAGCAGAGACAGGGTTGAGTCACATGAGCGTTTATTCCAATCCTGCTGGCAGCGTGGGAGAGCAGCAGGTCAGCCACAGGAATCTGCTCTGCACCCACCTTAAGCCGACTGCTTATATTAGGTAAAAGGACAAAGATGACACGGGAAAGTAGCCGAAGGGTATGCCAACGGGCAGTGAACAGTGATTAACAATGGTAGTAACGTGTAGCATGAATGGCAAGCACATTAGGCCCCCAGGTACAGGAACAACATGGAGCTCTAGCTTTGGGCCAGGCACTGTTCTGGGCTCCAGAACAAAGAACGAGACGTGGGCCCTAGTCACTAAAAGCATAGCCCAGGCACCCTGTCCAAGTCCAAGGGCAAGGTTGTCATGGCCTGATAGGTTGACTTAGAATCTTGTGTGCTTGTTCTAAGAGGCATTTGCAAATACCATAGAAACATGTAAGCCACGATTTGTGACATCTCAGGGTTAGATCATCTGATGTGAGCCTGTGGTTTTCCCAGGAAGAAGCCTCCTTGCCACTCGTGGGCGGCCTCCTCCCTGATGGCTGCGGTGAGCACCTGGACGTACTTCTAACGAGGCAGCACCTCGCTCCTCCGCATCTATAGACATGCTTATCGGCTAAAGGGCTGGGTTCCCAGTTAGCTCACCTTTTTGAAGTTGGAAGTTCAGCAATTTGGGGAGGAAGATGAGGCCAGCGGTGGAGGGTGGTGGACCCCTGTGCCTGGCGCCCGCTGTGCAGGAGGTCTGAGTTCTATAAGCTCATTCCCTGTTCTCCACAGATGCTCTACCCGGGGCCCTGGAATTAGGAGAATTTGACCAGCTTAAGAACAACTGTTTGTGCAAAGGACATTCTACATGACAAATTGTGTGGCTCCTCATCGCTTTTGAAGGTCCTATGTATGACATTAAGAAAAGAAAGAATCATTGTCAATTGTGACTTCTACTTGCACTTCTTCAACTCACAGTTGCTTACCAAACCAACCCACAGAGACGAAGCAGCAACTCATCACACTCTAGAACCAGATGTAAAAGCTGCCTGTGCAGTGGGGACCCAGATTTGGGTTTAAAACCTGAAATCCCTGCACAGACACCATACTCAGGCAGCTGGGCTGTTCGGGTTTCTTCTTCTCCAGGGCCTGTGGGTCACGAGGCCAAGGCAGGGCCCATGCTGTGCTGGCTCATGGAGGCGGAGAGCCCATCCTTACGGCTGACAGGTAAACTTAGAGCTTGAAAGTTAACCATCAAAATATTGTTTTCTAACAAGTTATATGCTTATTTAAAACTCTAAATGGCGTGTTAACTTTACCCTTGATTCCCTGCACATCCTAAGAGATTCGGTGTTACATTATTTCTAAAACATATGCAAATTTTATGTTAAACATGCAAGGTCCTTTCTAAAAGATTGCTTTTGTACTCTGGGTTTCAGAAATGTCACCTGGGTTAGAAATTCGGGTATGCTTTTCATTGGTGGCATTTGGAAATATTTTTAAAGCTCTAAATATGTTCAAACAATTAAGAAATACTTTTAAAACATATTAATTTGTTTTAAGTCTTTGAAAACACAGGAGTTCCAAGCTCTGCCATCATTTTCATGTGTCACTCTCTTGCATAGGGTTCTTCCGTCCATTTTTGACACATTATGTTCTCCCTGTTCCTGGGTAGCTGCCTTTGGCTCCATGACCAGATGGTCCTACATTGTCCTGCATCCCTTTGTTGTCATCTCTGAAGACAGTTTCTGATCCTCCACCATCACGCTTCATCTCAGTTTCCATGTCCCCTGTATCTGGTCCTCTTGGGAGACCAGTGATGTGATAGGAGCGCATCTGACAGTTGGATACTGCCATGCGGTTCTGGATCTCGAGGGCTGCTCTCAGAGCCCTGCTCCTGCAGGTGCGCCAGGTGCTGAGTCCAAGCCGGCGTCAGGCTGCCCTGCAGTCACACCGCCCTCCTCGTTCAGCTGCTCTTTCCTCCTGGTGAACAAAATCTAAACGGGGCAGAAATGGTCACTGCATAGGTTTAGCTACAAGACCCCTGTTCTAATGAACCGTGAGGAAAAGGGTGTGGTGCTGAAGTTTCCAGAACCGCGTCGCGGAAGTTCCATGCATCAGACTCCTCAGCAGACCTGCAACGCAACAGCCCAAACAGAGAGACCTCGGAGCCGGCCAGCCTGTGGGCTGGTGACGGGCCTGGCCGAGTGGCAGCTGGTCACACGGAGGGAACAGAATCCTGCCGTTTCCGGATCTGGCCGAATCCAAGCCTCTGTGTCAGAAACTTGACATTGATAGGAAGCTCGAACGAAGCCATAAACAAATCAGAGAGAGGAGGAGAAGCTTTCCCAGGGGCTGAGGTCGAAGGTCAAGCGGTCCGTCAGCCAAACAGCATCCACTCGCAGAGAAACTTGGCTGCTTCCCAGGCCTCTCCTCTCCCAGACGTCCCCGTGCGTGTTTCCAGCATCCTCTTCCCACAGCTCCTGGGTTCCAGGCACAGGCTCCTGGAGGAGCAGCGGGTGGTAAGAGCCGCCGAGGGGACGCGGGGAGGGGCTGGGCAGGCTGGAGGCTGGGCGGCGGCTGAGGCAGGAGCAGCAGACCTCGCTCTGCTCCCGTGGCAGCTGGGCCGGGACACTGTGCACCAGAACAGACAGGCCGGGCGGCAGCCCATCTCAGAGAGCCCGGGGTGTCCCCAGGAGAACACGGCGCTTGGTCTTATTCGTGAGAGCCAAGCGCACTGTCACCGCAGCCAGTCCTTCCAGGCGGCCTGTCTCAGCAGGCGCTTCCTCCAGCCCCAAGGGTAGCTGGGCCTGCGTGTAGCAGGGGTCCTCAAACTACGGCCCGCGGGCCACATGCAAATACAAATATTGTATTTGTTCCCGTTTTGTTTTTTTTACTTCAAAATAAAATACGTGCAGTGTGCATAGGAATTTGTTCATAGTTTTTTTTTAAACTATAGTCCGGCCCTCCAACGGTCTGAGGGACAGTGAACTGGCCCCCTGTTTAAAAAGTTTGAGGACCCCTGGTTTAAGGAAAGGCTCAGTTACGGGTCTCTTCTGACAGGAGATGGAACCACTGCTGTGGCTGAGGGAGCTGTTGGGGCAGGAGCCTGCTAGAAACCTTTGCAAGAATGCTACGTTCCTGCGCTGAGAATATACACACGAGTTCCCAGGCTGCTGCCTAGAGAAGCCTCAGAAGGCAGGGGCTCTGGGCCGACTGTGGCAGGAAGTGCACAGCTGGGGCGCGGGGGTGGGGGGGACAGCACCCGGGAGCTCCCAGCCTCTCCTCCCACCTGCACGGAGTCTGTTCAGAAGGCCCCGTTGCACAGACATGGGATTGGTTGGTTTGATAGAAGGGAGAAAAGGAAATTCAGATCTGGGGTAATGCAGGAAGGAGGGGCCTAAAGAAGCAAAGGAAACCTCATTTGGGGAGGAGGTGACATAAAAAAGGCCTGCACACTCCCAAACCGACCCCCCCCCCCCCCGCCCCGGCCCACCCGGTGGCCTCTGAAAGCTTCAAACTGCAAAAGATCTCACCCGACACTGTCCTCAATCAGGTGGAATGAAGTGAAGGACTCAAGGGGTTAGTAGATAAATCTGTATTATTTGTTTGTTAATTTTTAAATATTTTTTGAGAGCTCAGAAATTCATGATATGTTTTCTTAAATGGAATTTATTGAGGAACCATCTATAATAATAAAAGCATAATATGCTAATTAGACCAGACATCCTTCCGGATGACCTTCCGGATGAAGCCAAGGCTGTGAGGGTCCCGAGGGCAAGAGGAAAGCAGGTGCTGGCAGCCGGGAAAAGGAAGGCCTACCCTTGCACGAATTCCGTGCATCGGCCTCTAGTGGGTTAATAAAATTCTATAGGTGTCGAGTGCACATTTCTGTGATACATCATCTGTATCATTGCATGCCCACCACCCAAAGTCAGGTCTTCTTCAGTCACCGTTTGTGAATTCATGCTGTTTTAGTGTCCCCATCTTGACACTCATTCAAGAAGGATCATGGACCTGTCTCTTACCTGCCTCACAGGAGAAAGCACAGCCCCTGGAAATGGATCTGGGAGCGAGTGGATCACCTGGCCCACCCACAGTGAGGAAACTGTGTTCACAAGTAAAGGAATCTGCATAAGTCACACCACTAGGAGAGGTAATAAGGCAAACTGACGGCAGTGTTAGAAACAGCAGCTACCAGTTCCAAGCTGGCCATCCCAAAGAGTATGTCACAAGGGCTCCTAATCATGAAAGGCCCAGAAGTGCTGTAATAACAGTGACACTGAAAATCAATCAGCAATAAATAAATAAATAAGCAGTGAGAGGAAGAGGAGCATTTTAACCTCACAGAACCTCGAAACCACCTTCTGAGTGAAGAGAAGAAAAGTAACTGTCCTTTCAAGGCAGAAGAGGTTTTTTAGTTTATTTGTTTTTGTTAATCCTCACCCGAGGATATTTTCCCATTGATTTTTAGGGGAGAGTGGAAGAGAGAGGGAAAGACAGAGAGAAACATTGATGTCAGAGAAACACATCTATTGGTTGCCTCCTGCACGAGCCCTGACCAGTGCCCGGGCCAGGGAGGAGTATGCAACCACGGTTCATACCCTTGACTGGAATCGAACCTGGGACCCTTCAGTCCGCAGGCCGACGCTCTATCCACTGAGTCAAACGAGCTAGGGCATCAATGCAGAAGAGCTTTGAGTGATGTCATAGATATATGTGAAAACTATTCATCATCTAGAAAGTGTGGTTCAAGTGCAGGTATTTAAAAAACAGGATTGTAAAAAAAAAAACAAAAACACAGGATTGTGCTTGAACCTGAGAATCTGAAAGTCGACACTAGGAACACATGATTTGCCAATCAATTTGCAAATATTGTCAGAGAACTAGCTACATAAAATTTATAGACACAAGGATGCAGGTCCACTTCTAATATTTGCTGATCCGGAAGAAACAAATGGAGGCTTGCCTAGCACGTGTCTAAATATTGATGTTCTAAATTGAAATCAAACTGTTAAATAGGTCCTACCCTTCTATCCTTATATCAACCTGGGAGGCCAGTTTTGGAGATCAGATGCTTTGATTCCTCAGCACTCACGCCAGAATGTGCTGGTGTGGGGACAGCCCCCAACCTGCCCCCTCGCTCCCTCTCCCAGCCCTGCCTCAGCAAGACCAAAGCCTTGCACACATATGCCTGGATGCCTCCGCCTGTAGGTCCCAGCCTTGTCCCCACCGTCTGGAAGCTGTTGCTGCTCTGAACCAGGCAGAAATACTGGGAACAGGGTGCTCATGAGGCCCCGAGGTAACCAGGGATGCCAGCTGCCATCGTGGGAACATTCTACCTGTTCCAGCTTTCAAGTGCTGCGGAATATGGCAGCTCATGGTCAGCAGCATGAAAAAGACGTCTGGAATAAATTGTCAAGCAGTCTTCAAGTACCATGAAAATATAATACAATGTTTGTTAAGAAAAAAATATAGTAAAAAACATATACAAACAAAATCTCTGATCTTTATTATAAAGCTATTTCTGCTACCTATATTGCCTCAAAAATAATTAGATTTTGATTGCTACTGTAGTGTGACACTAAAATGGTGAGGGAGAAAAAGAGAGAGAGCCCTAACTGGTTTGGCTCAGTGGATAGAGTGTCGTCCTGCAGACTGGAGGGTCTCAGGTTTGATTCCGGACAAGGGCATGTACCTTGGTTGCGGGCACATCCCCAGTAGGGGGTGTGCAGGAGGCAGCTGATCGATGTTTCTCTCTTATCAATGTTTCTAACTCTCTATCCCACTCCCTTCCTCTCTGTAAAAAACCAATAAAATATATTTTTTAAAAAAAAGAAAAAGAGAAAGAGAGAGAGGTGGTAGAGATTTGAATATAACAATATACAGGGTTTCTCAAAAAATTGATAGCTCAGTTTTGAAACTGAAATGCATTTTAATAAACACTGCCTTTATAATTATTCAAAGTGGGTGTATACATCTTTTGGAGACACCCTGTATTGTATTTCTCAATTATGAGAGGCACACAAATCATAGACACATCTGAGGAATGTTCTCAGTAGGTGATTATTGACCTGTGGTAGGAGAAGCTGGGGATGGAGGGGCAGTTCCATAGATACCCATTCTCCATCCTGATAAGAAGAGTCTGATCAGTAATGTGAATAATGAAACAGAGAGTGTTCCTAAGGCTGGCGGTGGGAGAACAAGATGCCAGGAAGACAGGATCCAGGTGCAGGCAGGTCACCTGCAGACTGACAGAGGAAGAGGCTGTGTAAACAGGTTGCACAACACGAGCTGGCAGCCGTGCAGCTCCAAGTGTGTCCAGAAGACAGATAAGGGAAGAGGAAACACAGTGAAGTAGCACCAGGCTGCAGCTAACCCAGCCCTACACGCGCTGGTTGAACACTAGGGGAGGCGAAGATGAAGGAGGCCAGTAATTATATGATGGCCCCAGCATGGTCAGGGATCACCCGCGGCTGTGGTCTGGGGCCTCATTCCTAGAGCAAGAAATAACATGTGCAAAAACTTCAGGGCGATAACTAAAATATGTACATGTTTAGGCATGAGACTTTTCAAACCAGTATATTAGTTGAAAGGAAAGAAAACCAAACTATTAATAAAAATATTTAAAATATGACAACCTAGTACAGAATATAATCCATAACATCACCATATCAGATGGGAAA
The DNA here is from genome assembly GCF_963259705.1 of Myotis daubentonii. NCBI lineage: Eukaryota > Metazoa > Chordata > Mammalia > Chiroptera > Vespertilionidae > Myotis > Myotis daubentonii. Next base: position 10,706,020 of record NC_081851.1, on the reverse strand, counting down.
TGGAAATTACAGATATAATTTAGTTGCCTTGTCTTCCAAATCACTGATTTGATTTTTGCTTCATCCAACCTGTTTATTTCTTCTAGTGTATTCTTCATTTCAGATATTGTAGTCTTTATTTCTGACTGGCTCTTTTTTATGGTTTCTATGTCTTTTTTTCATTCTATTAAAGTTCTTACTAAGTTCCTTGAGCATCCTTATAATCTTTTTTTTTTTTTTTTTGGTGTTTTGTTTGATATCTGATAGGTTGCTTGCCTCCATTTCATTCAGCTCTTTTGTTGGATATTTTTCCTGTTCTTTTCATTTGGGGCATGTTTCTTTGTCTCCCCATTTTGGGTGCCTCTCTATGTATTAGGAAGATCTGCTATGCCTCCCAGTCTTGGTAGCGTGGCCTTACGAAGTAGGTGTCCTGTGAAACGTAGTGGTGCAGTCTCCCTCATTACCTGAGCTGGGCACTCCAGGAATGCCCCTTGTGTGTGATGTGAGCCCTGCTGTTGTAGTTGAGCCTTGATTGCTGTTGGTCTGTGTGTGTCGGGGGTGGGCCTCAGGCTGGCTGGCTGTGAGAATTCACCCTGACCACAGTGCCTGAGCTGCTGTCTGGGTGCTGACCACATGAAGTGAAATTCGCATCGGCATGGTCTGCTGCCTGTCAAGACATCCTTTGGGAGATGCCACTTGTGGAGTGCATTGGATCTTGTTCTGATGTCTGAAACTTGCCACTGGGTAAGTTGGTTCTGGGCCTCTTGGTGCAGTAAATGTCAGATGCTGCCTGTGAGTGGCTCTGGGCAGTCTAGCTTGGGCTACAAAGTGACCCATAGTTTGTGGCTGCCGCTGGTGGGCCTGGGTACGCATGGGAAGGGCCACGCTGTGCACTGAGCTTGGCTTCCACCAGCACTGAGCCCAGGGGCAGGTCAGCAAAAGGCTCAAGACACGCTGAGAGCTGGCTCTGCCTGCTGGCGCCTGCCGGCTCTCTGTTAGGCTTAGTCACCGACAAGCTACTGACTGTCCTCTAGGTGCCCGAGGCAGGCTTTCAGTGAGTCACCAGGAGGGTGCGTGCATTCACCATACTGATACACATTCAGACTCAGTGGCAGTGCTGGGTCTGAGGCCACTCAGCAGAAGTCCCAAAGTACACCAAGCCTAGCTGCCACCACTGGGTACCTGCAGACCTTTGTGGGGGACGGGGGTCTCAGAGAGTCGTCACAGAGAGGCCTGAAGAGTTCATTAAGCCCCAACAGATCAAGATTTGGCCAACTTGTGAAGGGGGGGCTGTGAACATGATGGGCATGTGAGGGGAATGGCCCCTGCCCTCGAGCCACACAACGCAGTCTGTCCCAGATTCCGCCTTGGCAGGTGGGGTTGCTTAGGGTCAGGAGGGTGGGGCTAGTGGGTCTCCCAGATGGGGAGGTGCCAGTTAGGTTCCTGGGAAGGTGGAGAGAATGGCCCATCTCAGAGTGACACAACTCAGTCACTGACGCCCCTGAGTCTGCCCGGACCTGTACAACATGGGCCCAGGCAGCTGATTTCTCCACAGGGGTGAGCTCTGCAGGGCAGGGTGACAGGGAGTCAGGAAGACGGGGTTATGGTGTTCCCCAGGCTGATACCATATGGACAGGGTGCTGAGCTCAGGAAAGATGACTCTGTGGGCATTATGGTCTTAGACCCTGGCAGCTGTTCCTTCAGCTCTCTCCGTGGAATCACAAAACCCAGTCTCTCCTTGCAGGACTCCAGTCTGCTCCGAGGCCCCCTCCCTCTCTCAGAGCTCAGGGTGAGTGGCGGAGAATGAGGTTTTGCGTGCAGACCCTTTAAGCGGGTGCTGGGGCCTGTAGCATACTCCATCTCTCCCTGGTAGACAGAATCGCCACTGATTGTCACAGCCAGATGTTATATGGGCTCCTTTTTCCAGCTCTGATGCTCTGGTATGGGGAGTGCAGCATGGGGTTCAGACCCCACTCTCCTCAGGGGGAACCTTTGCAGCTGAGATTTTGCTCTGATTCTCGATCACCACACTTTGAGTAGGGGGCAGCCCTTTTCATGTCTTTGTCCTGCCTACCTGTCTCGATGTGGCTTCTTCTCTAAATCCATGGTTATAAGATTCCTGTTCAGCAGTCTCCAGTTGGATATTCTGGTTGATTGTTGTATAATTTAGTTGTAATTTCAGTTCAGTCCTGGGAGGAGGTGAGTGTAACTTCCACCTACTCCACAGTCATCTTGAAATCCTCTTCATCTAATTTTTTTAGTAGACTATTTATTAGAGCACTTTTAGGTTCACAGCACAAGTGAGTGGAAGGTACAGAGATGACCCATCCCCACAACCCCTCACTCGCAAAGCACTTCCATGATCAACATCCCACCAGAGGGGGCGTCTGTTACAACTGCTGAGTCTGCACTGACAGGTCGTCACCCAAGTTCGGTTTACATCTGGGCTTGCTCTCACGGATGTACATTCTGTAGGTTTTGGTAAATGTGTAGGACCATATAGAACAGTTTCACGGCCCTGAAAATCCCCTGTGCTCTGCCCATTCTTCTCTGCCCTCTCCACCCACCCAAGTCCATGGCAGTCACTGACCTATTTACCGTCTCCCTAACTTAGCTTCCCCATAATGTCACATAGTTGGAGTCCTATGGTGCAGCCTTTCCAGGCTGGCTTCGTTTACTCAGTGATGTGCATTTAAGCTTCTCCATGTCTTTTCATGGCTTATACCTCATTTTCTTTTACTGCTAAATATTATTCCATTATCTGGATGTATTGGTTTTCTTATCTATTCACATACTAAGGACATCTAGTTGCCTCCACGTTTTGACAATTATGAATGAAGCTGCTGTAAGCATATGTGTGCTGAGTGTTTTTTTGGTGGACATAAGTTTACAGCTCATTTGGATAAATAAGAAGTGTGATTGATGGGTATATAGTTTAATTTTTAATAACGGCAGTGTTTAACTATTGTCTTGAGAAGTTCCTGGAAATTTAACAGCTTTGATGAGCTGGTGTGGCCAGCCTGGGTGAGGGGCTGATGGCTGTTTGCAGGCTGGACATGGCCCCCAGCCACCCAAGCTCCCAGTGGAGGCTGGCTGGAAGCAGGTATCTGTGATTTATTTATTTTCTATAATTGAAACTTTGTTGCCTTGAGCAGAGCCCACAGTGGGCCAGGGCAGGCTGGAAGCTTGGCTTCCTCCATCACCAGGGCAACTAAGCCTCCTGCTTGCTCCAGCTCCGTGGCTGCCAGCTGCCATCTTGGTTGGGTTAATTTGCATATAGTCGCTCTGATTGGATGGTGGGCGAGGCTTGGGTTGTAGCAGAGGTGTGGTCAATTTGCACGTTTCTCTTTTATTAGATTAGATACTTAAAAAACACAGTCTTGACAGAACCCATTCCAGTCCTATTAGACAATACGTCCTACAATTTATGTTGTTCAGGACCCATTTCTTTGCTATCACGTTGAGAGGTTTAGCACGTTGATTCTGGCATTATCTAGTTACTAGAGGCCCGGTGCATGAAATTCATGCGGGGGGCAGGGGAGGGGGTCCCTCAGCCCAGCTTGTGCCCTCTCACAGTCCAGGATCCCTCAGGGGATGTCCAACTGCCAGTTTAAGCCCAACATCCCTCTCACAATCCTGGACCACTGGCTCCTAACCGCTTGCCTGCCTGCCTGCCTGCCTGCCTTCCTGCCTGCCTGATTGCCCCTAACCGCTTGCCTGCCTGCCTGCTCAGTGTGCGTCATAGCGACTGGTCATTCTGGTCATTCTGGTCGTTCTGCCATAATGGTCACTTAGGCTTTCATTATATAGATGTGTGGTAAGTGCTGTGGATCTGAAAGCTGGGTCAGGAGCGGGAGCCTCTGTGACACCCAGTCAGGGCTACGGTCACTCCACCTGCCAGCCTTCCTGTCCCCATGACAAGGGTGTAGAGATGTGGCAGACGTTCAGAGCTGCAGCTTTCTGGGGAAGAGCCCGTTTGCTCAGGTCCATTTTTGAGGCCAGCTAGAGGACAATGTCTTTTCCCCCTGTGCCGGCAACCTTCTAGAGAGGTTAATAAATCTCGTTTTATTTTTGTTCCCTCCCGTCATCTGTGCTCATGCAGGGATTGCAGCTGGGTCTCTCCCTGGATGGGGCTTGGTGGCTACTCCCCCTGAGATTTCACACTGGACTGATGAGCAGCCCGTGAAGACTGTATGAGTTGTGTGCCCTGGAAGGAGATATAGCAGATGTCATCTCGCAGATGTCGATGCTCTGAATTGGAGGAACAACCCCGTTTCAGAAGCTCTTCCAGTCCATTTGGAGATGGACTTACAGTTACTTGGAAATGATCAGGGATCTGAAACTCTGCTACGTTCCCAAGATGTTAGTATCAAAAATTCCAGAGCTTGAAACCGCTTTGCAGTGCATCTGAGTAAGCCCTTTCATCTCATAAGTGAGAAACCTGAAACCAGAGGCCGCCATCCTGCGGGGCCGCCAGCTCAGAGGCAGACAGCCAGAGGCAGGCAGCCAGAGGCAGTCATCTCCTGTTTACTGGGTGATCTTTTGAGTTTGTTTGGTTTTATCTCCCTGAAACTTTCCTGCAGGGCAAGACTTTAAATAAAAACTGGCCCTGCCAGCGTGGCTCAGTGGTTGAGCATCAACCTATGAACCAGAAGGTCACGGTTGTGTTCCCTGTCAGGGCACATGCCTAGGTTGTTGGGCTCAGTAGGGAGCGTTCAGGAGGCAGCAGATCCATGATTCTCATCATTGATGTTTCTATCTCTCTCTCCCTCTTCCTTCCTTTCTGAGATTAATAAAAATATATTTAAAATTTTAACATAAAAACATTCAAACCTGTAAAGCAGGGGTCCTCAAACTTTTTAAACAGGGCACCAGTTCACTGTCCTTCAGACCGTTGGAGGGCCGGACTATAGTTTAAAAAAAAACTAGTCGGCTGCTAAGCAACAGGCAGCAGCAGCAAAAACACCCGGCTGGCCGGATAAATGTTTTCAGCAGCTGCATGTGGCCCGCGGGCCATAGTTTGAGGACCCCTGCTGTAAAGAATTTTTGTGAGTTTATTTGAGCCAAACTGTCGACAGTTGCTGGGAACAGAACCTCAACAAATTGAGATAATGCTCCAGAGAATGGCGGGTTACATCTGTATTTATACATTGCAATCAAAGTAAGGGATATAGGTGGGTTACATGAAATCCATTGGTGCTAGACTAGAGAGGTGGGAGAAAGCAAAGGGTGGGGGGAACCCCTGCGATTGGATAAAAAGTAAAATGATAGACACACACTTAGGTGGGTGCAGGAACAATTAACATGATAACAATGAAGGGATTTGTGGTCTCTGCCCTGGTGCCCAGCACATTAGGTTGTGCCCCAAGAGGTCCAGAAAAAGGGGAGTTACAAGATACCCGGGCATTTCAAGGGTATGTTATCATAGATGCAAAAAAACACATAGGCTCAGTTAAGGTAGAGGTTGACCTTGTCAGTGAAGATACCGGCCTAGGATGTAACTACCCACCATGACTGCTCTTAGTTAAAGTTTAATTTCAGACCATCCTTTGTGGTGACTTTAGGTCTGGGTTTGCAAGACCGCCAAGCAGGCCTTCCCTGAGCTTGTCAGGTTAGCATGTAGCCCCTTTCGTACACAAAAACAAACAAAACAAAACAAAACAAAAACACTGAATGAGCCTGGCTGGGTGCTCTGTTGGTTGGAGCATCGTCCTGTACACCAAAAAGTTGCAGTTCTGATTCCAGGTTAGGGCACATACCCAGATTGCAAGTTTGATCCCCGGTCAGGCACATATGGGAAGCAAATAATCAGTGTTTCTCTCTCCCTCTTGTCTCTCTAAGATCAATGAAAGCATATCCTCGGGTGAGGATTTAAAAAAAAATGGAATGAAGTTGGGGCTCTGGCTGGGAGCTGAAAGTGACTCTGAGGAGAGAGGAAGGGGCCTCTCTTGATTCAGCATGACCTGTGGACAGAACAGGGTTTTTTTCTATTTGTCTCTAAGAAAAAATTAAACCATAATGTGAAGAAATAAATTAGGATTCTAAACTGCAAAAGGCTTAAAGAGACCTAAGCAGGTGCTGAAAGGGAAGGACAGGGCCTTCGTGTCCTCGGGAATGTGCTGAGTTGCTCCCTGGGGGAGATGGTGGAATTCTACAGGAAACGGGCCTCCATTACCCTGAGTCAGCGAAGGGCTCCCAGTTACCCTGCCTGCTCCCACCCATGCCTGAGCTTGCACCTGAGAAGGGAGGTGACATGCAGGCCAAAAGGTCCAGTCACAGCCACAGGGGCTTTGCAAACCCCAGCAAATAGCAAACAGCCTTTGTCTGGTTTGCTGACAGGGCTGTTTCTGGGCGAGTTAAATGCAGGGCTGGCTCTAGGCAAAACTGTAAAAGTAGGTAAGTCTGCTTCAGGCACATTCTCCTCCTGCCCATCAGCAGCATGCTGCCCAGCTGTCACCGAGTCCCTCATGGCCAGCTCCCGCTGCTGCCAGGCCTCTCCCCGCCTCCCTCCCCAGCACGTCCCCACCCCCACGCCCTTACCCAGGGCATCCTGGCCGCCCCTTTGTGCCAACGCTTTGGGACTGCTCACGAATCACTCCAGTCACCTTTTCTCAGGTAATGCGCTTTCACATATTGTGTCAGGGTGGCTGGACGCAACACCATGGGGTTAGTCAGGTGTAGACGCTTCCAGCTCCGGCGTGGCTGAAAGAGCAGCTGAGGGGCCTGGGTGCTGGTGTCTGCACCGGCCGCGTCCCTGTGACGGGGAGCTTCGCTGTGCAGCTCTTTGCCTCCCGCGAGGCCGCAGCCTGGCAGCTCCCTCCTAGCTTTTCTCCTGTGCCTTGCTGACTTCATGCACACGCGCCTGCCCACCTGCTCCACTGCGCCAGAGGCTGTTCCCCGAGACCGGTGGTGCCTTTGCCCACTGGTGAACTGCACGTGGACTCCTGCCTCTCTGCTCCCCAGTAGCTGGGCCTGCGGCGTGTTGTCCCAGGACGAGGCCAGCAGGACGTGAACAGCGCTAGAGCAGGGGGTTGGTGATGGAGGGGCCTGAGAAGTCCTGGGGAGAGTGACCGTGAGGCGGAGAGGCGACGCCTGCACTCCAGGCTGGAATGCCACTGGCTCTCCCGAAAGGACACCCCGAAGCCTGTGCTCCAGCAGGGGTGCAAGGTGGGTGACAGCGGCTCGGAGAGCGCCCGCCCCCTTCTCCCCGCCCCCCCCCGCCACTCCTACTCCCAGCAGGCAGGCACGCAGCCGCAGCATGAGCCGTTCCTGTCTGCTGGGCTCTGTAATTTTCTTTGGATGAACCAACCTCACAAAAGCAAGACCGGCACTCTTGCGAGTCATCCACAAAATAATCACAAGGCTTTATTTTAGAAGCAACCACAGAACTAGCAGAGGCTCCAGGACCGGCTTCAGGAGTGTCTGTGAGCGGTGATTACGTGTGGGCACCTCCCACGCCAAGACAATTCCGTTTCAGTGACGCCCTCCAGGGCAGTGCCAGCCATGCAGCTTGGGCTGCTCCAACGCCAGCGAGGCCGCAGAATTCTCAGTGCCCGCGCAAGCACTTCAACACGCACCTGCATGAAATGCCTTCGGAAAAGCAGTCACGGAGCGGGTTCCAGGGCCCCGGAGGAGGGAGCCTCTGGGAAACTCAGTGGCGGCCTCCAGTGAGGTTAAAGCTTTCGGGTACAGTCAACCCCAAATCCGCATCTCTTTTCAGACTTCGTCTTGGGAGGGGGCTGGTGTGGGGCCTCAGGCGGCCCAGCTCCCCTCCCAGCGAGAGCAAGCTGTGATGCTCTCGGCAGCCACGTGCCTGCCTGGAAATGTGGCCTCAGGCCTTGGCAGGACCTCGAGGCGTTTCCAGAAGGCGACCCTCTTGCCTGAGCCCCGTCTCAGGAAGTTGCCATTGATGGGGCCAAGCATGCGTCAGCTTGACCCCTAAACTGAGCCTTTGATCTCCTCCCCCTTCTCCCTCTTCCCCCAGCGCACCTGTCATGCCCTTGGCGCACTCTGCACCAACGTAAACCCTACTCTTCATTCAGAGCCACGTTCAAATTCCACTTCCTTTATGAAATCCGTGCCAGCAGAGATGATACTACCATAATAATGCCTCACAGCCAGTCACGTTTTATGGGCTCTGCACACATTGTCTCATCGAAGAGCTGAGAGTTGTGGATCTGGGGAGCCTCAGGGACCATCACACTGCGTCTTATGGATGAGGAGCGTCCTGTTGTCGTCAGAGCAAGGAAGATACCTGAGGTCTCTTAACCACCTGACCAGCTTTCCATCCATCTCTCTATGGACGGCGTGTACCTGCGTGTTACAGGTCAAAGATCAGCCAGTGACTCAGCCAAGATCAGTCAAACCGGGCGGGTCGTCCAGTGCTTTCAAGGAGACAGAGCTGCCGTCTCGCCCAGCAGTGATTCTCTCTGCAGAGTGGCTCTAGCAGCCTGGAGGGCAGGTCTATCCCACCACCCCCGTGACTCAGCCTTGCCAGCGTCTTGTTCTTATTAAAATCTTCCGACCGCAGTAAGCCCCTGGAGAACAGGCCAGCATCGTGCGCCTCCGGGGCCCTTGCTGCCCGCCTCCCCGCCCCGGCAGGCAGGATGGGCTCTGCATGGAGGGGAGCACGCTGTGCAACAGGAGTGATGGTTGTTTGACTTTTGTCCTCCTGGGGTTCATCACAAGGTGAGGGAGGAGAGGAAAAGAGGGAGACCAGGGAAGCAGATCCTGCTCCGCCTGGGAGAGGCTGCGGCACAGGTACACAGGGAGGCCTGGGCGTGCACTGAAGCTGGAGGGCAGGGCTTGCGTGGTGGGCAGAGCAGTGGAAGAGGCTGCTGTGGCCTCCTTCCAGGCCAGTCCCTCACCACCGCCCCAGCAGGAAGGCATCTGTCCTGCAGATGCCAAGGCACCAGCCGTCACTCGTCGAACCGCTCCGCCTGCTCCACACTAAGGCGGAAGCCACCACCTGGGGCCCGCCTGCTCCTGGCCTGATGCCGTCCACTCCGGGGTGAGCCTAGCCTGGGCCGCTCAGACAGGAGGCGCCACCACAGCACACTCCCCAGGTCTCCCCGCCCTTCTTCTCGCAAAGGCCCCAGGCGCAGCCTCTGCCAGTGCCGCTGGCTTTTCTGCCTCACAACACGCGTGTCTATGGCGAAGGCCCAGCCAGAAGGCCCTGGCACTGGTGACATCCGCAGAGACCTTTGGCCTTGGCTCTCACCATTTGGTAGAATCTAATGCTGGGTCCTCACCACCATCGTTCCCTGTTTTCTTACTGTGTTTTTCAATATCAATGGCCTTTGCTCACGCCCTTGCTGGGCTGTCACAAGGAGGCGGACAGGCGACTGCCCTGTTGGGGAACTGCCCTGACCCACAAAACCCTAACTGGGTCCCCTGGTGGCCTGCGGCGGGCCCGGTGTGCTCACGCTCCTGTGGGACTCCGACATGTCTCCAGCAGCTTCCTGTTACATGCATAGCACACGGGACACTTAAAGCTCATGTCTGTGCAGAACGCCACAGTCATCCCTAAAGAACAAAGAAACAGACTTGGTGGACTTTAATGTCAGGTATTCTCACCTAAAGCACAAACGAGTTGGATGAATCCCTCAGATGACTTCCAATAACAAATGTGCGCTTTTGGGATTTAGAGAGGCAGGTGGTGGGAGGCTCTGCCTGCTGGTGGCACCAGACCTATGACACCGTGTGCGGCCTCCAGCACCTCCGTGGAGGGAGGCCAGGTGCCCATCAGTCAGGCTGAGGGTTTCGGGGCAGAGCTGAGCCTGAGAGCTCCTTCTGCACTCCTGGCCGGGTGTGTATGTGTAGGTTGGGGGCGGGAGGGCGGCTAACAGACTGGACCTAGGCCGATGGGCCAGTACTGTGGGGATAGCCAGGCAGATGCCCAGTTGGGGGAGGGGAGAGGGGGCCGGTCAGTAAGAGGTCGCCAGGCCGGGGCGTTCACTGTGCACTGAGCACTGGCAGACAGCGGCCTCGTCTTGGGCCAGTCAGGGAGCAGAGGCTCCAGGAGTCAGGGAGCTGCGGGCATGCTGCTTCCCGGGGAGGGACGCTGCCCAGCCGCCAGGACCCGCTGGCCCCCGCCCCTCCTGTCTGTCGTCTCCCTTTGGGGACACAGAGTCCGCTGCTGGGTAGAGCTCCTCGCACCCAAGCACTCCCTTTGTCTGCCCTCGGACTCCCTCCGCCCATCACTGGCCCACAGCAAGGATGAGGCCACTGACATGTGGGGAAACAGCCGTGCTGTTACAGATGCACGTACAGGCCTCTTTCTTTTTGTTGAAAATGTCCCCAAGTCGCCGGGTCAGCACCTCAGTGGCGGAGCAGGGGGGTCGCGGGGAAGCGCGTGCCTCTGTGTCTGAGCAGAGGTGGCTCCGCAGCATGACGGCTAATGCCGAGCTGTGAGAGCAGCCGTCCCTCAGCTACCCACGAGGAAGGGTTCCGTCCACGTGCTGGTCCCTCACAGGAGGGACAGTGAAGGGTCCGAGCCGCGAACCGAGGCGCTCAGCCTACGGCACAAAGCGAGGCCTCCAGTTCACCCGTGAAAATGCCATCTTACTTTCTGGATATTCCGGGGCTTTCAAAGATGCATAATTTGTTATGACTTTTTTGCTGTAAGTACACACTCAGTTTCATGTGGGATTTTGCATTAGTGGCTTTGTATTCATTTTCTTAAAGAAGCCCTCCCCTGCCCCAGTTCCCAGCCCCATGAAGGCCAGCTCTGCCTCTGCTGTTGGACACCAGGGTGCAGGAGGCGGAGGGAGGAGTGAGGGAGGAGGGCTGGCGGGGGCGGGGGTGGGGGAGGTGGGGGGTGGGAGGGCGGTAGGTGCCAGCCTCGGAGGATGAGGTATCACTGGGAAGCCAAAGGGGTTTTAAGCAGGGAAATGGCAGAATGAGATCTGTGTCCTGAGTGACTCCTGGAAGGAGGGAGGAGGACGGGCCACAGAGAGGAGGTACGGTGGGAGCGAGGTCATTCAGGAGGCCCAGGCGACAGCAGAATCCAGACAGGCAGGCCCTGTGCTGGGTGGGAGGAGTGACAAGGAGGGGTTCCAGAGGCATTTAGAACGTGAGCCGTGACAGGGAGGAATGTGTGTGGGGTGCTGGGGAGCTGGGACCAGGGGCACAGAGTGGGAGTACAGTGAGGGAGGGATAGGCGAGAGGAACCTGGAGTGTGGCCTTGGGTGGCTGGCGGGGGCGGGGGGGGGGTGTGCCATCCAGAGAGACCCCGGGAGCAGTTCTAAGGTAATAAGGTAAAGACCCGAGGGGGAGGGCCGAGACCGCCGTGCGGAAAGCTAAAAGGGTGGGTCATCCGGGTCAGCCGACCACGTATTAAATGAGCCAATTGCTTGCCAGGCAGCAGGAGGGCAGGGGAGATTGCAGGGTGCAGACCGCCCCCGTCTGCAGTCCACTCGACCTACACAATCTCTTAGTTGATGATTAAAATAGGAAATCCTTCAATGGCTCAAAAATCAAAACTTACAAAAGGATATTTGCGAGCAGAATCCTCCTGGAGGCAACCAAGAGCCAGCTTCTTGCATGTTCTGAGAGGGTCTGTGGAAAGGGGACCACAGTACACCCAGTCCTGCTGGACGCGTTCCTCCCTGCTCTGCGCCTCGGAGAGAGAGCCACGGGCCCACGTTCACCAGTGAGTCAGAGAGAGCCATGGGCGTATGTTCACCAGTGAGTCGGAGAGAGCCACGGGCATATGTTCACCAGTGAGTCAGAGAGAGCCACGGGCGTACATTCACCAGTGAGTCAGAGAGAGCCATGGGCGTATGTTCACCAGTGAGTCGGAGAGAGAGTCATGGGCGTACATTCACCAGTGAGTCAGAGAGAGAGCCACGGGCGTACGTTCACCAGTGAGTCGGAGAGAGAGCCACGGGCGTACGTTCACCAGTGAGTCAGAGAGAGAGCCACGGACGTACATTCACCAGTGAGTGAGAGAGAGCCACGGGCGTATGTTCACCTGAGAGTCATAGAGAGCCACGGGCGTACATTCACCAGTGAGTCGGAGAGAGAGCCACGGGCGCACGTTCACCAGTGAGTCGGAGAGAGAGCCACGGGCGCACGTTCACCAGTGAGTCGGAGAGAGAGCCACGGGCGCACGTTCACCAGTGAGTCAGAGAGAGAGCCATGGGCGTATGTTCACCAGTGAGTCGGAGAGAGAGCCAAGGGTGCACGTTCACCAGTGAGTCGGAGAGAGAGCCACGGGCGCACGTTCACCAGTGAGTCAGAGAGAGAGCCACGGGCGCACGTTCACCAGTGAGTCGGAGAGAGAGCCACGGGCGCACGTTCACCAGTGAGTCAGAGAGAGAGCCATGGGCGTATGTTCACCAGTGAGTCGGAGAGAGAGCCAAGGGTGCACGTTCACCAGTGAGTCGGAGAGAGAGCCACGGGCGCACGTTCACCAGTGAGTCGGAGAGAGAGCCACGGGCGCACGTTCACCAGTGAGTCGGAGAGAGAGCCACGGGCGCACGTTCACCAGTGAGTCAGAGAGAGCCATGGGCACACATTCACCAGTGAGTCAGAGAGAGAGCCACGGACGTACATTCACCAGTGAGTGAGAGAGAGCCACGGGCGTACGTTCACCAGTGAGTTGGAGAGAGAGCCACGGGCATATGTTCACCAGTGAGTCAGAGAGAGAGCCACGGGCGTACGTTTACCAGTGAGTCGGAGAGAGAGCCATGGGCGTACGTTCACCAGTGAGTCAGAGAGAGCCACGGGCGCACGTTCACCAGTGAGTCAGAGAGAGCCACGGGCTCACGTTCACCAGTGAGTCGCTGCAGCGGCTGCCGCTGTTCCTCCATCCCACAGCCCAGCCTTCCCTCGGCGGGTCTCCAAGGGGTGTCCCCGGCTGCTGCACAAGTGCCCGGTGCATTGCAGGGCAGGACCCCGAGGTGCCCGGCTGAGTCAGAGGACACGAGCGCCGATGATCTTGGCGTGCGCCCACAGAGCCGCTTTTAAAGGTGAATCGGAGTCTCTTCAATATGTAGGGTCTCCGGCTCATCATGGTCCCCACTGTGCCCCGTTGCCTGGTGGCCCTCACGGGCCTTGGCAGTGCCTGTCTGCCTACAAAGGCATCAGGAAATGCCAAGGGCTAAGAGTGAGAGGAGGGCCTGGTTCCTGTCCCAGCCCCACTGCCTGCCTTCCTCCCTCCCCCGTAAGGCGAACGGAACTATAACCGTGGCCCATGTTTCCGAGGGAATGAAACAGGGTCCTGTGCGTGCGTGTGCTGTGTGAAGGCGAGGCATGTATGACTGCTCGTGGTGGAGGACTGGTCTCTGTCTGGCCGGCGCAGGTGAAAGGACCCTCCCCGCCCCGCCCCCGAAAGCACCCGCTCTGCCTCGCTCCTACCCCATGAGCTCTCGGCGGCGGCGAGGGAAGGAAGCACAGAATAGACTGAAAGCCTGGAGGCAGGGCCCTTGCTGTGTGCTCACGCTGTGCCCCAGCTCTCAGAGCACCTAGCACACGCCCCGTCGGTGTCTGTGGAGAGACGTGGAAGAAGGGAGCTCGCCTTGTCCCGTCTACACGTTTCTAACTGCTCACAGGGCAGGCGGGCAGCTGCGCAGGGAGTCGCCTTTCCATTCCTCAGTTACTCAAGGCTCACATACTGGGTGGGACCGTGTCTCCTCCAGCCTCCCCCCACCCTCCTCCCCACCCCCAAAAATCATTCATATCTCCCGGAACCTCAGAATGTGGTCTGACTTAGGCAGAAACAGGTCTTTGCTGATGTAATTAGTTTGGTTAAGATGGGTCATAGTAGAGTAGGGTGGCCCCAATTCAATGACAGGTATGCTTATGAGAAGAGGACACTGAGAGAGGAGAAGGCCATGGACAGAGACAGAGATTGCAGTGATGTCTCTACTCCATGGACTGCTGGAGCCACCACAGCTTAGAAGAGACCTGGAGCAGATCCTACACCCAGGGCCTCCAGGCAGGGCATGCTCCTCCCTTACAGAGGGGACAGCAATACACACACACACAGACACACACCAGGCACACACACCCGAAACACACACACACACACACACACACACACACACACACACACACACCAGGCACACACACCCCAAACACACACCAGGCACACACACACACCAGGCACACACACCACACACACATACACACACACCAGGCACACACACCCAAACACACCACACACACACACACACACACACACACACACACACACACACGGCACACACACCCAAACACACACCACACAGACACACACAGGCACACACCAGGCACACACACCCAAACACACCACACACACACACACACCAGGCACACACACCCAAATACACACACACACACACCAGGCACACACACACACACACACCAGGCACACACACCCCAAACGCACACACACACACCACCAGGCACACACACCACACACACACACACACCACCAGGCACACACACCACACACACACACACCACCAGGCACACACACCACACACACACACACACCACCAGGCACACACACCACACACACACACACCACCAGGCACACACACCACACACACACACACACCAGGCACACACACACAGGGTTGATTGAGGATCCATGAAGTTACATGCAAGAATGCACACATACAAAAGGTACTTGACAAATGTTTGTTCTCTCCTCTTTCAAACAATACAAAAGCTAACAATTTTTCTTTAATTGAAAGTAATAATAGCACCTCATCTTTTATGATATTTTGCCATAAGCTTTAACCTGAAGATGACCTTAATTGCTTAAACAGTTCTTTGGCAAAAGAAGACCTACAGCAAAATTGCTGACAAGCATTAATATTTTTGGTGTGTCAGATACCATTGTTATAAAATGCGGGTAAATTTAATAAGGGAGCAGAGTGAGAAGAGTGTCACATACAAAGGCGTGTGTGCTTGTAGTGCGTGTGACAGCTCTCATCTGCATCTCGTCACATCCTTATCGCCACGGACTGGTCCCCTGTCCTTCTCTGGGAAGCAGCTGTCAATATCAGTGTCATCTCATGGGGGACAGCCTGAAGCCATCGTGGTTTCTGCCTCTGGAGTTTCTCTATTTAAACAAATTAACCTACACGAAGAACAAACATGAGTGTATCTATCAGATAACTTTCTCAGTTAAGCACCTGTGAAACCCTCAGCAATTCTGGCATCTTCTGTTCTGTCTTTTTAAAAAAAAATTCAGCAAAGAAGGGAGAGGGAGAGATAGAAACATCAATGATGAGAGAGAATCATTATCAGCTGCCTCCTACTGGGGATCGAGCCTGCAAACCAGGAATGTGCCCTTGACTGGAATTGTACCCGTTACCCTCCACTCCACAGCAGTGCTTCTCAACCTTCCTAATACCACGACCCTTTAATACAGTTCCTCATGTTGTGACCCAACCATAAAATTATTTTTGTTGCGACTTCATAACTGTAATGTTGCTACTGTTATGAATCGTAATGTAAATATCTGATAAGCAGGATGTATTTTCATTGCTACAAATTGAACATAATTAAAGCATAGTGGTTAATCACAAAAACAATATGTAATTATATATGTGTTTTCCGATGGTCTTAGGCGACCCCTGTGAGAGGGTCGTTCGACCCCCAAAGGGGTCGCAACCCATAGGTTGAGAACTGCTGCTCCACAGGCTGACACTCTCTCCACTGAGCCAAACCAGCTAGGGCTGTTCTGTGTCCTTTTGTTTGTTAACCCTTACCTGAGGATATTTTCCCATTGATTTTTAGGGAGAGTGGAAGAGAGAGGGAAAGACAGAGAGAAACAATGATGTGAGAGAAACACATGGATTGGTTGCCTCCTGCACTAGCCCCAACCAAGGCCCGGGCTGGGGAGGAGCCTGCAACCAAGGTATGTGCCCTTGACCGAATTAAACCCAGGACCCTTCAGTCCGCAGGCCGACGCTCTATCCACTGAGCCAAAATGGTTAGGGCTGCGCTGTGCCTTTGTGCTGTATGTTACTGACTGTGCTGTATGTATGTTACTGACTGTGCTGTATGATATTGACTGTGCTGTATGTATGTTACTGACTGTGCTGTATGTATGTTACTGACTATGCTGTATGATATTGACTGTGCTGTATGTATGTTACTGAGTGTGCTGCATGTTACCGGCTGTGCTGTATGTTACCGACTGTGCTGTATGTTGCCGGCTGTGCTGTATGTTACCGGCTGTGCAGTATGTTGCTGACTGTGTGTATGTTGCCGGCTGTGCTGTATGTTACCGACTGTGCTGTATGTTACTGCATGTGCTGTATGTTGCTGGCTGTGCTGTATGTTACCGACTGTGCTGCATGTTACTGCATGTGCGGTATGTTGCCGGCTGTGCTGTATGTTGCCGGCTGTGCTGTATGTTACCGGCTGTGCTGTATGTTGCCGGCTGTGCTGTATGTTACTGGCTGTGCAGTATGTTACCGACTGTGCTGTATGTTACTGCATGTGCGGTATGTTGCCGGCTGTGCTGTATGTTGCCGGCTGTGCTGTATGTTGCCGGCTGTGCTGTATGTTGCCGGCTGTGCTGTATGTTACTGGCTGTGCAGTATGTTGCTGACTGTGTGTATGTTGCCGGCTGTGCTGTATGTTACCGACTGTGCTGTATGTTACCAGCTGTGCTGTATGTTGCTGGCTGTACTGTATGTTACCGGCTGTGCTGTATGTTACTGACTATGCTTTATGTTGCTGACTGTGCTGTATGTTACTGACTGTGCTGTATGTTACTGTGTTGGTTGTTTCTTCAACATCTTTCCCTTTGCCCCTTCTTTCTTGCTAGTAGAGATTGCCTCCCATGTAGAGGCTGAAAACACAAGACCGTCACTTCCCCTGCCTCTCTTGCAGCTAGGTCATGGGCCTGAGAGCCAACCACAGCCCATTCCAGGAGGGTGCATCTGCTGAAGCCCCCCCATCAAGCAAGGGAGCTCTCCTTTCTCCCTCGGTGGGTTATGGGAAGATGGTGCCTGGTCAGTGGCTGCCACCTTGTGGCCTCAGAGGGGAGAGCAACAGGGACAAAACCCCATTGTATGAGGTGGCAGTGAAGGGTCTTCAGAATTTGTATGTGAGATAATAATGAACTTCTAATTTTAATCCCCCAGAAGTGGAATATCCTGTTCATGGATGAAAGCATTGGAAAGAGTGGACTTGGGGTCCAAGCCCATGCCATGCCTTCACATGTGTGTTTCTGCTTGACACGGTTACCCAGTATCTTCAGATGCAGCCATCTGTGAAAGAGTTCGTGTTATCAGCCTGTAATGTTGACATGTGTGGGAGGAGGAGTGACCTAAACAATTAATGACTGGAAACCATAGATGGTGGTAAGTATTTCTTTCCCAAACATACAATCTCCACACTTACATCCTGGCCTGGATGTGTTAAACAACCTCAATGTTTTCTCTGAAAGAAAGCACCACACTAGGAATGGGTTCCATTCATGAGTGTATACCGAATGCCTGCTACACACTTGACCATGTGCTAGACCGAGGGAAACAAGAAGGACGCGCCAGAACCCCCGTCCTCAGGGGCTCATGCTGTGGGGAGACTGAGAGGAAACCAGTTGGCATGGCTCCAGGCCAGACTCGTACCAGTCATGGTCTCGGAGAAAATGGACGGCACAACCAGAGAGCCTACTGAACAGAGGCTAATTAAACAACTATTAGACAGTGTGGGGTTCCACGGAACAACACGAGGTGGTCAGTCCCTGAGGGAGTTGTCAGCACCCCGGGCGGAGGAACAGCGGGAGGGAGCCAGGTCGTGGGCCCTGAGAAAGACTGGCGCCAGAGCAAGCGCACTGCACCGGGGTCTGCAGCCACCACCCCGCCCTTTCCCGGAACCCAAGCGTCTCACCAGAAGCAAAGGGCCAAGAAGCCAAGCGAAGCAGCCCCGACGGTCACACCCTGGGGCACAAAGGGCAGGGAACAGTGGGGTCCTGGGAGCAAGCAGCCATACTAAACTCAGCTTTGTCTCGGAGCTGTGGCTGCTGTTGACATTGACTATGACAATGACCTACGTTGATTTTTTCCGAAGTGCACTTTCATTCTGTACTTCCATCCTGACTTCCATCCTGCACTTCCATCCTGCACTTCCTTCCTACACTTCCTTCCTGCACTTCCGTCCTGCACTTCCAGCCTGCACTTCCATCCTGCACTTCCTTCCTGCACTTCCTTCCTGCACTTCCTTCCTGCACTTCCATCCTGCACTTCCTTCCTGCACTTCTATCCTGCACTTCCTTCCTGCACTTCCATCGTGCACTTCCATCGTGCACTTCCATCCTGCACTTCCTTCCTGCACTTCTTTCCTGCACTTCCATCCTGCACTTCCTTCCTGCACTTCCTTCCTGCACTTCCATCCTGCACTTCCATCCTGCACTTCCTTCCTGCACTTCCTTCCTGCACTTCCTTCCTGCACTTCCATCCTGCACTTCCTTCCTGCACTTCCATCGTGCACTTCCATCCTGCACTTCCTTCCTACACTTCCATCCTGCACTTCCATCCTGCACTTCCTTCCTACACTTCCATCCTGCACTTCCTTCCTGCACTTCCATCCTGCACTTCCATCCTGCACTTTCATCCTGCACTTCCTTCCTACACTTCCATCCTGCACTTCCTTCCTGCACTTCCATCCTGCACTTCCATCCTGCACTTCCATCCTGACTTCCATCCTGCACTTCCTTCCTGCACTTCTGTCCTGCACTTCCTTCCTGCACTTCCATCCTGCACTTCCTTCCTACACTTCCATCCTGCACTTCCTTCCTGCACTTCCTTCCTGCACTTCCTTCCTGCACTTCCATCGTGCACTTCCATCCTGCACTTCCTTCCTACACTTCCATCCTGCACTTCCATCCTGCACTTCCTTCCTACACTTCCATCCTGCACTTCCTTCCTGCACTTCCATCCTGCACTTCCATCCTGACTTCCATCCTGCACTTCCTTCCTGCACTTCCGTCCTGCACTTCCATCCTGCACTTCCTTCCTACACTTCCATCCTGCACTTCCTTCCTGCACTTCCGTCCTGCACTTCCATCCTGCACTTCCATCCTGCACTTCCTTCCTGCACTTCCATCCTGCACTTCCATCCTGCACTTCCGTCCTGCACTTCCATCCTGCACTTCCATCCTGCACTTCCTTCCTGCACTTCCATCCTGCACTTCCATCCTGCACTTCCATCCTGCACTTCCTTCCTGCACTTCCATCCTGCACTTCCATCCTGCACTTCCTTCCTGCACTTCCTTCCTGCACTTCGTTCCTGCACTTCCATCCTGCACTTCCATCCTGCACTTCCTTCCTGCACTTCCATCCTGCACTTCCATCCTGCACTTCCTTCCTGCACTTCCTTCCTGCACTTCCTTCCTGCACGTCCATCCTGCACTTCCATCGTGCACTTCCTTCCTACATTTCCATCCTGCACTTCCTTCCTGCACTTCCATCCTGCACTTCCATCCTGCACTTCCTTCCTGCACTTCCATCCTGCACTTCCTTCCTACACTTCCATCCTGCACTTCCTTCCTGCACTTCCATCCTGCACTTCCATCCTGCACTTCCGTCCTGCACTTCCATCCTGCACTTCCATCCTGCACTTCCTTCCTACACTTCCATCCTGCACTTCCATCCTGCACTTCCTTCCTACACTTCCATCCTGCACTTCCTTCCTGCACTTCCATCCTGCACTTCCATCCTGCACTTCCTTCCTGCACTTCCTTCCTACACTTCCATCCTGCACTTCCTTCCTGCACTTCCATCCTGCACTTCCATCCTGACTTCCATCCTGCACTTCCTTCCTGCACTTCTGTCCTGCACTTCCATCCTGCACTTCTGTCCTGCACTTCCTTCCTGCACTTCCATCCTGCACTTCCTTCCTACACTTCCATCCTGCACTTCCTTCCTGCACTTCCATCCTGCACTTCCATCCTGCACTTCCGTCCTGAACTTCCATCCTGCACTTCCATCCTGCACTTCCTTCCTACACTTCCATCCTGCACTTCCATCCTGCACTTCCTTCCTACACTTCCATCCTGCACTTCCTTCCTGCACTTCCATCCTGCACTTCCATCCTGCACTTTCATCCTGCACTTCCTTCCTACACTTCCATCCTGCACTTCCTTCCTGCACTTCCATCCTGCACTTCCATCCTGCACTTCCATCCTGACTTCCATCCTGCACTTCCTTCCTGCACTTCTGTCCTGCACTTCCTTCCTGCACTTCCATCCTGCACTTCCTTCCTACACTTCCATCCTGCACTTCCTTCCTGCACTTCCTTCCTGCACTTCCATCCTGCACTTCCATCCTGCACTTCCGTCCTACACTTCCTTCCTGCACTTCCTTCCTGCACTTCCTTCCTGCACTTCCATCCTGCACTTCCTTCCTGCACTTCCTTCCTACACTTCCTTCCTGCACTTCTGTCCTGCACTTCCATCCTGCAATTCCTTCCTGCACTTCCTTCCTACACTTCCTTCCTGCACTTCCTTCCTGCACTTCTGTCCTGCACTTCCATCCTGCACTTCTGTCCTGCACTTCCTTCCTGCACTTCCATCCTGCACTTCCTTCCTGCACTTCCATCCTGCACTTCCTTCCTACACTTCCATCCTGCACTTCCTTCCTGCACTTCCATCCTGCACTTCCATCCTGCACTTCCGTCCTGAACTTCCATCCTGCACTTCCATCCTGCACTTCCTTCCTACACTTCCATCCTGCACTTCCATCCTGCACTTCCTTCCTACACTTCCATCCTGCACTTCCTTCCTGCACTTCCATCCTGCACTTCCATCCTGCACTTCCATCCTGCACTTTCATCCTGCACTTCCTTCCTACACTTCCATCCTGCACTTCCTTCCTGCACTTCCATCCTGCACTTCCATCCTGCACTTCCATCCTGACTTCCATCCTGCACTTCCTTCCTGCACTTCTGTCCTGCACTTCCTTCCTGCACTTCCATCCTGCACTTCCTTCCTACACTTCCATCCTGCACTTCCTTCCTGCACTTCCTTCCTGCACTTCCATCCTGCACTTCCATCCTGCACTTCCGTCCTACACTTCCTTCCTGCACTTCCTTCCTGCACTTCCTTCCTGCACTTCCATCCTGCACTTCCTTCCTGCACTTCCTTCCTACACTTCCTTCCTGCACTTCTGTCCTGCACTTCCATCCAGCAATTCCTTCCTGCACTTCCTTCCTACACTTCCTTCCTGCACTTCCTTCCTGCACTTCTGTCCTGCACTTCCATCCTGCACTTCTGTCCTGCACTTCCTTCCTGCACTTCCATCCTGCACTTCCTTCCTGCACTTCCATCCTGCACTTCCTTCCTACACTTCCATCCTGCACTTCCTTCCTGCACTTCCATCCTGCACTTCCATCCTGCACTTCCGTCCTGAACTTCCATCCTGCACTTCCATCCTGCACTTCCTTCCTACACTTCCATCCTGCACTTCCATCCTGCACTTCCTTCCTACACTTCCATCCTGCACTTCCTTCCTGCACTTCCATCCTGCACTTCCATCCTGCACTTCCTTCCTACACTTCCATCCTGCACTTCCATCCTGCAGTTCCATCCTGCACTTCCATCCTGCACTTCCATCCTGACTTCCATCCTGCACTTCCTTCCTGCACTTCTGTCCTGCACTTCCTTCCTGCACTTCCGTCCTGCACTTCCTTCCTGCACTTCCGTCCTGCACTTCCTTCCTGCACTTCCATCCTGCACTTCCTTCCTGCACTTCCTTCCTACACTTCCTTCCTGCACTTCTGTCCTGCACTTCCTTCCTGCACTTCCATCCTGCACTTCCTTCCTGCACTTCTGTCCTGCACTTCCTTCCTGCACTTCCATCCTGCACTTCCTTCCTGCACTTCTGTCCTGCACTTCCTTCCTGCACTTCCGTACTGCACTTCCGTACTGCACTTCTGTCCTGCACTTCCATCCTGCAATTCCTTCCTGCACTTCCTTCCTACACTTCCTTCCTGCACTTCCTTCCTGCACTTCTGTCCTGCACTTCCATCCTGCACTTCTGTCCTGCACTTCCTTCCTGCACTTCCATCCTGCACTTCCTTCCTGCACTTCCATCCTGCACTTCCTTCCTACACTTCCATCCTGCACTTCCTTCCTGCACTTCCATCCTGCACTTCCATCCTGCACTTCCGTCCTGAACTTCCATCCTGCACTTCCATCCTGCACTTCCTTCCTACACTTCCATCCTGCACTTCCATCCTGCACTTCCATCCTGCACTTCCATCCTGCACTTCCTTCCTGCACTTCCATCCTGCACTTCCTTCCTGCACTTCCATCCTGCACTTCCATCCTGCACTTCCATCCTGCACTTCCTTCCTGCACTTCCATCCTGCACTTCCATCCTGCACTTCCTTCCTGCACTTCCTTCCTGCACTTCGTTCCTGCACTTCCATCCTGCACTTCCATCCTGCACTTCCTTCCTGCACTTCCATCCTGCACTTCCATCCTGCACTTCCTTCCTGCACTTCCTTCCTGCACTTCCTTCCTGCACTTCCATCCTGCACTTCCATCGTGCACTTCCTTCCTACACTTCCATCCTGCACTTCCTTCCTGCACTTCCATCCTGCACTTCCATCCTGCACTTCCTTCCTGCACTTCCATCCTGCACTTCCTTCCTACACTTCCATCCTGCACTTCCTTCCTGCACTTCCATCCTGCACTTCCATCCTGCACTTCCGTCCTGCACTTCCATCCTGCACTTCCATCCTGCACTTCCTTCCTACACTTCCATCCTGCACTTCCATCCTGCACTTCCTTCCTACACTTCCATCCTGCACTTCCTTCCTGCACTTCCATCCTGCACTTCCATCCTGCACTTCCTTCCTGCACTTCCTTCCTACACTTCCATCCTGCACTTCCTTCCTGCACTTCCATCCTGCACTTCGTTCCTGCACTTCCATCCTGCACTTCCATCCTGACTTCCATCCTGCACTTCCTTCCTGCACTTCTGTCCTGCACTTCCTTCCTGCACTTCCATCCTGCACTTCCTTCCTGCACTTCCGTCCTGCACTTCCTTCCTGCACTTCCATCCTGCACTTCCTTCCTGCACTTCCTTCCTACACTTCCTTCCTGCACTTCTGTCCTGCACTTCCTTCCTGCACTTCCATCCTGCACTTCCTTCCTGCACTTCTGTCCTGCACTTCCTTCCTGCACTTCCATCCTGCACTTCCTTCCTGCACTTCTGTCCTGCACTTCCTTCCTGCACTTCCGTACTGCACTTCTGTCCTGCACTTCCATCCTGCAATTCCTTCCTGCACTTCCTTCCTACACTTCCTTCCTGCACTTCCTTCCTGCACTTCTGTCCTGCACTTCCATCCTGCACTTCTGTCCTGCACTTCCTTCCTGCACTTCCATCCTGCACTTCCTTCCTGCACTTCCATCCTGCACTTCCTTCCTACACTTCCATCCTGCACTTCCTTCCTGCACTTCCATCCTGCACTTCCATCCTGCACTTCCGTCCTGAACTTCCATCCTGCACTTCCATCCTGCACTTCCTTCCTACACTTCCATCCTGCACTTCCATCCTGCACTTCCATCCTGCACTTCCGTCCTGCACTTCCATCCTGCACTTCCATCCTGCACTTCCTTCCTGCACTTCCATCCTGCACTTCCATCCTGCACTTCCATCCTGCACTTCCTTCCTGCACTTCCATCCTGCACTTCCATCCTGCACTTCCTTCCTGCACTTCCTTCCTGCACTTCCTTCCTGCACTTCGTTCCTGCACTTCCATCCTGCACTTCCTTCCTGCACTTCCATCCTGCACTTCCATCCTGCACTTCCTTCCTGCACTTCCTTCCTGCACTTCCTTCCTGCACTTCCATCCTGCACTTCCATCGTGCACTTCCTTCCTACACTTCCATCCTGCACTTCCTTCCTGCACTTCCATCCTGCACTTCCATCCTGCACTTCCTTCCTGCACTTCCATCCTGCACTTCCTTCCTACACTTCCATCCTGCACTTCCTTCCTGCACTTCCATCCTGCACTTCCATCCTGCACTTCCGTCCTGCACTTCCATCCTGCACTTCCATCCTGCACTTCCTTCCTACACTTCCATCCTGCACTTCCATCCTGCACTTCTGTCCTGCACTTCCTTCCTGCACTTCCATCCTGCACTTCCTTCCTGCACTTCCATCCTGCACTTCCTTCCTACACTTCCATCCTGCACTTCCTTCCTGCACTTCCATCCTGCACTTCCATCCTGCACTTCCGTCCTGAACTTCCATCCTGCACTTCCATCCTGCACTTCCTTCCTACACTTCCATCCTGCACTTCCATCCTGCACTTCCGTCCTGCACTTCCTTCCTGCACTTCTGTCCTGCACTTCCATCCTGCACTTCTGTCCTGCACTTCCTTCCTGCACTTCCATCCTGCACTTCCTTCCTACACTTCCATCCTGCACTTCCTTCCTGCACTTCCATCCTGCACTTCCATCCTGCACTTCCGTCCTGAACTTCCATCCTGCACTTCCATCCTGCACTTCCTTCCTACACTTCCATCCTACACTTCCATCCTGC
This sequence comes from Myotis daubentonii, assembly GCF_963259705.1. Lineage (NCBI taxonomy): Eukaryota > Metazoa > Chordata > Mammalia > Chiroptera > Vespertilionidae > Myotis > Myotis daubentonii. Next base: position 10,681,538 of record NC_081851.1, on the reverse strand, counting down.
ACTTCCTTCCTACACTTCCATCCTGCACTTCCTTCCTGCACTTCCATCCTACACTTCCATCCTGCACTTTCATCCTGCACTTCCTTCCTACACTTCCATCCTGCACTTCCTTCCTGCACTTCCATCCTGCACTTCCATCCTGCACTTCCATCCTGACTTCCATCCTGCACTTCCTTCCTGCACTTCCTTCCTGCACTTCCATCCTGCACTTCCTTCCTACACTTCCATCCTGCACTTCCTTCCTGCACTTCCTTCCTGCACTTCCATCCTGCACTTCCATCCTGCACTTCCGTCCTACACTTCCTTCCTGCACTTCCTTCCTGCACTTCCTTCCTGCACTTCCATCCTGCACTTCCTTCCTGCACTTCCTTCCTACACTTCCTTCCTGCACTTCTGTCCTGCACTTCCATCCTGCAATTCCTTCCTGCACTTCCTTCCTACACTTCCTTCCTGCACTTCCTTCCTGCACTTCTGTCCTGCACTTCCATCCTGCACTTCTGTCCTGCACTTCCTTCCTGCACTTCCATCCTGCACTTCCTTCCTGCACTTCCATCCTGCACTTCCTTCCTACACTTCCATCCTGCACTTCCTTCCTGCACTTCCATCCTGCACTTCCATCCTGCACTTCCGTCCTGAACTTCCATCCTGCACTTCCATCCTGCACTTCCTTCCTACACTTCCATCCTGCACTTCCATCCTGCACTTCCTTCCTACACTTCCATCCTGCACTTCCTTCCTGCACTTCCATCCTGCACTTCCATCCTGCACTTCCTTCCTACACTTCCATCCTGCACTTCCTTCCTGCACTTCCATCCTGCAGTTCCATCCTGCACTTCCATCCTGCACTTCCATCCTGACTTCCATCCTGCACTTCCTTCCTGCACTTCTGTCCTGCACTTCCTTCCTGCACTTCCATCCTGCACTTCCTTCCTGCACTTCCGTCCTGCACTTCCTTCCTGCACTTCCATCCTGCACTTCCTTCCTGCACTTCCTTCCTACACTTCCTTCCTGCACTTCTGTCCTGCACTTCCTTCCTGCACTTCCATCCTGCACTTCCTTCCTGCACTTCTGTCCTGCACTTCCTTCCTGCACTTCCATCCTGCACTTCCTTCCTGCACTTCTGTCCTGCACTTCCTTCCTGCACTTCCGTACTGCACTTCCGTACTGCACTTCTGTCCTGCACTTCCATCCTTCACTTCCATCCTACACTCCGTCCTGCACTTCCATCCTTCACTTCCATCCTGCACTTCCATCCTCTACTTTCATTTTGCAGAGGTTTGTTTCCGGCCTTGTTAGGAAGGGCCATCCAGACAGCAGCAGGAAACCCACCTGCATCTCAGTGAACGTGTAACTCATATACATCATCAACTCTCGCTCAATTAAAAATTCACAGC